>NC_060191.1:36936859-37236859 GCF_021184085.1 Oncorhynchus gorbuscha | reverse complement strand
TAGGGAATAATGTTACAAAACAGGTCGTGAGAGGACACAAAATGCTCGTGAATGGGTTTGAAACATTGATAAGTTGCAGTTGGGATACAAGTGCACTCTGATCGTCTCAATTCAAATTTTGTCCCAAAAAGTGTCAGACTCGGGTGATTAACAATTTTAAACACATCAGCTAGTGGCCACTTCATAAAGGCCTTAGGGCAAAGAGTTATTTCAACATAACATTGCTGGACATGTTGTCTAATGTAAACATATTTAAGGTACTGCGTAATGGGCAGGTCTGTTTCCATAGAGATCCTATTAAATTACTTCTAAATTATATTGAAAACTGGCTGGCTAGCTAGCTAACTAACTAACAAAGATAACTGCATATAAATTCTTCAAATTCATTGTTTTTCAGTTTTGGGTGTAGTGAACTAACTACATGTAGTTAAACTGGTCATTTAATTACATTTTGCAGTAGCTTGGTGGTTGAAATAAATTCAAATCATTGTAGTGTTTTCATTAGTTAATTACTTGTTTTGCCATGTAGTGCAGTGATGTATCTAAAATAAAGTAAAATATGGGTGAAGTAGGCACTCATTTCCATTCTTTTTGGCATTGGACCTCCCTAATTCTCACTTGAAACACTTTTTGTGTGCCTAATTCTCACTTCATGTGTTTAATAGGCTAAATCCCACATCCTGTTAACATCTGACTGCAGGGTAATCTATTCTTGCAATTTGTGGTCTGACATTTCAGATAAAGATATTATTTAGTGGGGAGAACAAGTATTTGATACACTGCCGACATACGTATTTGATCACCTACCAACCAGTAAGAATTCCGGCTCTCACAGACCTGTTAGTTTTTCTTTAAGACGCCCTCCTGTTCTCCACTCATTACCTGTATTAAGTGCACCTGTTTGAACTCGTTACCTGTATAGAAGACACCAGTCCACACACTCAATCAAACAGACTCCAATCTCTCCACAATGGCCAAGACCAGAGAGCTGTGTAAGGACATCAGAGTTAAATTGTAGACCTGCACAAGGCTGGGATGGGCTAAAGGACAATAGGCAATCAGCTTGGTGAGAAGGCAACAACTGTTGGCGCAATTATTAGAAAATGGAAGAAGTTCAAGATGACGGTCAGTCACCCTTGTTCTGGGGCTCCATGCAAGATCTCACCTCGTGAGGCATCAATGATCATGAGGAAGGTGAGGGATCAGCCCAGAACTACATGGCAGGACCTGGTCAATGACCTGAAGAGAGCTGGGACCACAGTCTCAAAGAAAACCATTAGTAACACACTACGCCGTCATGGATTAAAATCCTGCAGCGCAGGAAAGGTTCCCCTGCTCAAGCCAGCGCATGCCCAGGCCCGTCTGAAGTTTGCCAATGACCATCTGGATGATCCAGAGGAGGAATGGGAGAAGGTCATGTGGTCTGATGAGACAAAAATAGAGCTTTTTGGTCTAGACTCCACTCGCAGTGTTTGGAGGAAGAAGGATGAGTACAACCCCAAGAACACTATCCCAATCATGAAGTATGGAGGTGGAAACATCATTCTTTGGGGATGCTTTTCTGCAAAGGGGACAGGAAGACTGCACCGTATTGAGGGGTGGATGGATGGGGCCATGTATCGCGAGCTCTTGGCCAACAACTTCCTTCCCTCAGTAAGAGTATTGAAGACGGGTCGTGGCTGGGTCTTCCAGCATGACAACGACCCAAAACACACAGCCAGGGCAACTAAGGAGTGGCTCCGTAAGAAGCATCTCAAGGTCCTGGAGTGGCCTAGCCAGTCTGCAGACCTGAACCCAATAGAAAATCTTTGGAGGGACCTGAAAGTCTGTTTTTCCCAGCGACAGCCCCGAAACCTGAAGGATCTGGAGAAGGTCTGTATGGAGGAGTGGGCCAAAATCCCTGCTGCAGTGTGTGCAAACCTGGTCAAGAACTACAGGAAACGTATGATCTCTGTAATTGCAAACAAAGGTTTCTGTACCATCAAATACTTATGTCATGTAATAAAATGCTAAATTAATCTCTTTAAAATCATACAGTGTGATATTTCTGGATTTTTGTTTTAGATTCCGTCTCTCACAGTTGAAGTGTACCTATGATAAAAATTACAGACCTCTACATGCTTTGTAAGTAGGAAAACCTGCTAAATCAGCAGTGTATCAAATAATTGTTCTCCCCACTGTATATTTTAGTAGTTTGTAATTAACAATTCTTTCGAAGTAACTTTAGTTGAAGCTGCAAAATGTTACTTTTTGGTCAACGTGACACAATTCACATAGGAATGTGAGTTATAGATCTGTCATTCTAAATCAAGTCTAAGAAGCGGTGTATCTGTTTTATGTGCATTATTTCTATGCTTCCTGTTAAGTTTCATTTTTTTGCATATTTTACTTTCGGTTTGGTAGACCAGCTTCAAACAGCTGAAAATACAACATTTTTGGCTTTAGAAAAGATATTTCACAGCGGTTTAGATTGTACAATGATTCTCTGCAACAGGGGCGTCAAACTCAATCCAGACACTCCAGACGCTCAGCCCTTTGTTGAATGCGTTTGACACGTGCTCTAAACTAGACTTGTTTGTTTTGTCACAGAAACTGAAATTAGGCCAACTAAATTTCTTAGAATTTTACCAAAGAGGAAATGGCAGAGCAATTTCTGCATAGTGCATCTTTAAGAAAACTATATTTCCTAAAGGTAGCTTAACTATTTCCAGTGTGAAGTAATTGTTAGCTTGGTAAAATATATTTTCAGAGTCGCTTCCCCAACACTGATTATTTTACACAATATCTTATCACAGCCCTGGCAATCAATGGTTAAGAATCTCCCTGACCAAAATGTCTGACCTTTTATCCCATCATAAGAAGATTTATGTCCAAACTAGTGTTCTAATTCCTAATTCTATGTCTGTCTCACTGTCTGGAAGTTCTGGCTGCTATGATTGGATAGCGTGAGCTCATTTGATAGAGAGCAATCAGCACAGCTACTTCTCTCGTCTTAGTGGGCACTGGGCAAGTGGACATGATCGTAATCCATACCCAACTCACCAGTAGGCTAAGTCGTTACGAACTCAATTACAAAACACAGTTTTGAACGAGACTGACATTATGACAAACTGATCCTATTTACACTTTGTGGTACATTTTCACACTAAAATTAATGTTTCTGACTCATATCGATGCCACATATCTGTAGGCCGTTTAAAATTGGGGAAGTTGGTTCTCAGGTAGCCTCGGCACCAATTCACTACAAACTGGGCAAAGATGTAAATTCAACTTCTATTCCATGTTGGTTCAAAGTCAATTATTTGAAATGGCGTGGAAACAACTTGTGTGTTCCCAGTGGGTATCGGCTGCCAAGGCAAGTTCTAAGGGGAAGTTTACCTTTAAAAACAGATTTTAAACACAACCTTAACCACACAGCTAGAGATATGGGTAACCCTATCCTTAAATGAATACCAAAAAGCATATTTTTGTTTCCATTTGGACTTTGTGGCTGTGGTATCTAGTGACAACTGCGCCCCCTAGAGGCAAGGCACGCCGGCGCCCTGGAGAAAAAGGAAGTGAAATGGGTAGCCTAAAAATCGAGTTTTTTTTTTACGAAGAAATTAAGTCAAATTACTCAAAGGTAAGGAAGATATCAACAATAACGTTACTGTAATGATCTACAGGGGATATGGCTGAGAGTGACATATTAGTAGCTACAGTGGGGCAAAAAGTATTTAGTCAGCCACCAATTGTGCAAGTTCTCCCACTTAAAAATATGAGAGGCCTGTAATTTATCATAGGTACACTTCAACTATGACAGACAAAATGAGAAATAAAATCCAGAAAATCACATTGTACGATTTTTAATGAATTTATTTGCAAATTATGGTGACTAAATACTTTTGTGCCCCACTGTATGTTGCCAAATTGCGGCAAACAGCATTTGCAAAATCAATATGACATGTGGGCTAATCAACTAGGTCTACGGTAGCCTAGGCAGCCAATAGTGGACTCTAGATCTGCACTGTTGTCTAGATTTGATGTGATTTCCCTGTAATACACTCATGTTCATCCGTGCACTTGCTCTTACATCCTCGTCCATTCCACCGTCCTCCATTCAGGCTACAAGGCACCATTTCTCTCTAGCCACCTTTAATGGCGAGCTGCCGAAAATAAACAGGAAAGATCTGTGTCTTTTATTAATGGTGTTTTAATAAAACAACATTTTCCACCAACCTTTTCAAACAACTTAGGATGTTGCACCCCGCGTTCAGGCAAGGAGGTGGAGGATGCTTTATTTACCAGCCGGTCCAAGGGGGACACGTGTGTATTACCAGGAATCAGTGTTGCCAACTCCTCAGTAAGGAAAGTAGCTATTCGCTGTCCTAAATGTCGCTAGTAGTCGCTAAATGACGTCATTACCCAATTTGCATAATTGGCCAAGTGCATGTAATTATGATGGACACTGTAGGAGAGAGGAATAACGTTGTGGGAGAGAAAAAAGTGAGTAAAAGAACACCCTAAATATGTTTAGAACTACAAACTAACTTTCTTCTGTCGATTCCTCCTCCTTTGTCCGGGCTTGGGACTGGCAAATGTGACCCAAAAGAGACACTCTGGTGGAGTTACTTCATTTTTAAAATAGTTTAGTTTTTTTACATTTTACATCCCGCCCTGAATGTTGAGAAGAGTGCTTTCACGTCCAAGTCTCCAAAAGCTTCCAATAACACCAGACAAAGTTGCTAGATGTGTCGCTAGTCGCATCTCCCAGTTGAGACCCCATTAGCTAGCCCTCCATTGGGTCAATACACTATAATGAACTTGTACGCCTGTGAATTGAAACACTACTCACGTTCCAGTTCTCGTGATTTATAAGGCTGACTGATAGCAGAATGTCACCTCACTTAGGAACACAGCAAACCTGAAATATGGTTTAACACAATTCTGGAGAATGAACTATAGTGAAAAGCACAGTTGTAACCTCATCCATTTTATATTGGGCTTTTCTCTTGATTCCTCTTCCTGAAATTAAGAAGCCAGACACACTTCACGTTTCAAAACCACTGCTTAAAAGAAGTGCTAAGGAGCAGGGCGATAAAGAAAGTATTACAGTAGAGATGATGGCTAATTATGCAGTCCGCAGATACGGTTCACTAATCTCCCCTCTCTTTCTCTGACTGCCAGGGTGTACGGACTGTATCAGCACATGAATGGGAGCAGGTTTGCCTGGAAAATTGCATGTGTCTGTGTGACTGGAGCGCTCAGTGTTCACTTTCTAAGTGAAATCTGACACTAGAGAGGGTTAAGGTGGGTAACAGAGCCAACACCGAACTGCTGACGAAGTTAAAGGTGTCAACTCCCCAATATTTACACCCAGCCACATTGAAACAAAGCTGACTTGGTATCTTGACTAGGCCTTCTGACTAGCCTAATATTTTCTGTGTTTAATATATATTTGGAAACCCAAACGCCCACATGCCTGAGTGGGATTTCTCTCCATAGCCACAGCAAAATTGAGTCTGTCTTTAAAAAGACCCACACTCTCATGAGGCGAGATGAGGGTGAACAAAATAAAGAGTGAAAGTGAGGGGTACCATGGCTCACTTTGCAGTGACAAGGCAGAGTTGTTTTTAGATGTTAAATGGAGGTTAGCAAAAAGCTGATCCCTCCTCAGCTGGAAGCGGCTGTCACTCTGTGCTTATTTGTGCAACGTGACTTTCCTTGGCCTGACAGATGGGAGGAGTACTGGTTTATAATGGACCCAGTCCACTTGTTGTTTGTCTTCCCCCAAATGAGTCAGAGAGTTACCGCTGACGAGGGGAAGTAGGCCTATACAAGTCAGGACCACCAACCACTGACTGGTGCCAATGTTTTGGTGCCGTCTTGGATGGCTCCTCCTACCATGCCATACTGTAGCCGTGCAACCTTGTCATGCTACACTGTGAGTGGATGAGTGTGGCCTAGTTCTAACGTGCCGTTGGAGGATATTTGGTTTGCGGGGCCAAGTTGCAGAATAATGCAGGCGCAATGGGAAATCTTATAGCTCTGTTGTCCTTTGAAAATAAAGTTAAATAATCGGTGTTGAGTGCCGTATTGCTCCATGTTGGAATGTACAGCAGAATGAGAATATATTCTATGTAAAGACTTCCTATCATGTAGACCCACAGTACTACCGGTTAGCTAATGTTAAATCACATCACTTGGTGTGGTTAATTATACACTATTTGCATCTCCCAGTTGAGACCCCATTAGCTAGCCCTCCATTGGGTCAATATACTATAATGAACTTGTACGGCTGTGAATTGAAACACTACCTACGTTACACTTCTTATGATTTATAAGGCTGACTGATAGCAGAATGTCACCTCACTTAGGAACACAGCAAACCTGAAATATGGTTTAACACAATTCTGGAGAATGAACTATAGTGAAAAGCACAGTTGTAACCTCATCCATTTTATATTGGACTTTTCTCTTGATTCCTCTTCCTGAAATTAAGAAGCCAGCAAGAAGTGCTAAGGAGCAGGGCGATAAAGAAAGTATTACAGTAGAGATGATGGCTAATTATGCAGTCCGCAGATACGGTTCACTAATCTCCTCTCTCTTTCTCTGACTGCCAGGGTGTACGGACTGTATCAGCACATGAATGGGAGCAGATTTGCCTGGAAAATTGCATGTGTCTGTGTGACTGGAGCACTTTCACTTTCTAAGTGAAATCTGACACTAGAGAGGGTTAAGGTGGGTAACAGAGCCAACACCGAACTGCTGACGAAGTTAAAGGTGTCAACTCCCCAATATTTACACCCAGCCACATTGAAACAAAGCTGACTTGGTATCTTGACTAGGCCTTCTGACTAGCCTGATATTTTCTGTGTTTAATATATATTTGGAAACCCAAACGCCCACATGCCTGAGTGGGATTTTTCTCCATAGCCACAGCAAAATTGAGTCGGTTTTTTAAAGGACCCACACTCTCATGAGGTGAGATGAGGGTGAACAAAATAAACAGTGAAAGTGAGGGCTACGATGGCTCACTTTGCAGTGACAAGGCAGAGTTAATAAGGATCGGTGTCCCGCTAGCTTCCGGTGAGGTTGGAGGGCGTGCAAATCAAATAAATTCTAATACATATTATGGATTTGAAACATTTAGGTACATATAAGTGTCTTATATCGGCTGAAAGCTTAAATTCTTGTTAATCTAACTCTACTGTCCGATTTACAGTAGCTATTACAGCAAAACATGCCATGCGATTGTTTGAGGACAGCGCCCCATATCAAAATATTTTTCCCCCGGCACAGGTTTCACACATTCACATATAAAGATGAAATATTCACTTACTTTATGAAAATCTTCCTTTGATTTGTCATCCAAAGGGTCCCAGCTATAACGTGTTGTTAGATAAAATCATATCCCAAAAAGTCAGTTTAGTTGGCGCCATCGATTTCAGTAATCCACTCGTTCAACTTGCAGATAAAGGAATCCTAAAATCTACCCCTAAACTTTGTTTCTACAAGTCAAAATATGTTTCTATTTACTCCTCAGATGCCCTAAAATGTAATCAAGTAATCAAATAATATTTATTTTGGAAAGAAGTATTTAATTGGAAACATGGATTTCCAAGACTATGTCCTTCTACTAAAACTGTTATTTTATATTCATTTTTGAATTTACAAGCCTGAAACCTTGAACATAGACTGCTGGATGCATGGAAATTGCATCCAGTGAGTTTTTTACAACATTACCTTTCTCTTGCATTTCTGAGAGGATGGTCTTTCAAAAAAAAATCAGTTTGTTTTTTCTTGTATCTATTGTGTTATATTCTCCTACATTATTTTAACATTTCGACAAACATCAACGTTTTTTCTTTCCAATGGTACCAATTATATGCATATCCTGGCTTCAGGGCCTGTGATACAGGCAGTTTACTTTGGGCATGTCATTTTGGATGTTTGGTTTGCGAGGCCAAGTTGCAAAGTAATGCAGGAGCAATGGGAAATCTTATAGCTCTGTTGTCCTTTGTATATAAAGTTAAATAATTGGTTCTTGTTTCCCAAGATATATGACCTTTAACCTGTCAACCCTTACTATGCATCGAATGATGTTAGTGGAGGCAAATAATATTTATTCAGAGTTTCTATTTTTTGGTAGGGTTCCAAATTAAATAATTTATGGAGCATATACATTGTAACAAGGCATTGTAACAACACTCTTGGGTAATTTAACTTATAGTTAAACACAGGATTATTTTATTTTGCCTCAGCACAAATATCCAATACTGGTGCAGGACTTTTCTAGTCCCACTGGAGTTTTATTGCATATATTTCTGCCAAGATCCCCAACTAAATGTGAATTATTAGCATAATATAGAATCATGTCCTTTGCTACCAGTATATGTGAAAGTCTCATACATTACAATGATGCACCTGAACTATTTAGTATGCCAATGTACTCAGTCATAAAGTCAGCCCTATCTACAGCAGTGGAGGCTCCTCAGAGGAAGAAGGGGAGGACCATCCTCCTCAGTGAATTTGACCAAATAATGGATTAAAACACAGTTTTGCTATGAAAGTCTACAGTAGCCTCAACAGCACTCTGTAGGGTAGCACCATGGTGTAGCCGGGAGACAGCTAGTTTCCGTCTTCCTCTGGGTATATTGAATTCAATACATGGTTCTCACCTCCTTCCATAGACTTACTCAGTAATTATAACAACTTCCTCCAACCTATCACAGTTTTGCTATGAAAGTCTACAGTAGCCTCAAAAGCACTCTGTAGGGTAGCACCATGGTGTAGCCGGGAGACAGCTAGTTTCCGTCTTCCTCTGGGTATATTGACTTCAATACATGGTTCTCACCTCCTTCCATAGACTTACTCAGTAATTATAACAACTTCCTCCAACCTATCAGAGCTCTTGCAGCCTGAACTGACATGTTGTCCACCCAATCAAAGGATCAGAGAATGAATCTCGTACTGAAAGCGTAAGCTAAAAGGACAGCATAACATGTGGCCAGTAGTTGACTCAAAGAGAGAGAAAGACAATAGTTAAACAGTTTTGAACAAAAGCATTTATTAAAAAATGTAAGAGAAGCAAGAGAGTGAAAGAGAACTAGCTATATTTCTCATTGT
The DNA here is from genome assembly GCF_021184085.1 of Oncorhynchus gorbuscha. Lineage (NCBI taxonomy): Eukaryota > Metazoa > Chordata > Actinopteri > Salmoniformes > Salmonidae > Oncorhynchus > Oncorhynchus gorbuscha. The sequence continues at coordinate 37,227,751 of NC_060191.1, read as the reverse complement.
ATTTTTATTTTTTACTTTCACATACTAATCTACTTGCAGTGAAGCCACTCAATGTTTACATTACATTCAGTCATCTAACAGACTTCCATCCAGATTGACCCACAGAACCAACCAGAGTCAACGCCCTGATCAAAGGTATGCCGACAGATCTCCTACAAGGTCTCCCACAGATCTCCGATTTTGCTCCCTCCTTGGGCTCATGTGGTGGAGGAGATCTTCATGGGCTATACTCAGCCTTGTCTCAGGGTAGTAAGTTGGTGGTCTGTTGATATTCCTCTAGTGATACGGGGGCCTGACTGTTTGGCCCTGTCCGGGGATATCGTCGGACGGGGCCACAGGGTCCCCCCGACTTCCCCCTGTCTCAGCCTGCAGTATCTATGCTGCAATCGTCTATGTGCCAGGGGGCTAGGGTCAGTCTGATAAATCTGGTGTAATTCTCCTGTCTTATCTGGTGTCCTGTGTGAATTTAAGCAAGCTCCCTCTTAATTCTCTCTCTCCCTATCTCCCTCCCCTCGTTGAGGACCTGAGCCCCACTACCATGCCTCAGGACTACCTTCCCTGAGGACTCCTGGCTGTCCCCAGTCCACCTGCGGCTGTGGAACCCAGACCTGTTCACCGGATGTCCTACCTTGTCCCGGACCTGCTCGACTTTCTCTCTCTCTACGGCACCCGCTGTCTTGACCTCTGGATGCTTGCCAACTGATATTTACTCCTGAGTTACTGACCTGTTGCCACTCTACAACCACTGTGATTATTATTAGACCCTGCTGGTCATCTATGGACTAAACATCTTGAAGAACAATCTGGCCTTAATGAACATGTACTCTTATAATCCCAGTTTTAGGCTGGGTTTCTGTATAGCCCTTTCTGACATCTGCTAATGTAAAAAGGACTATACAGTGGGGCAAAAAAAATATTTAGTCAGCCACCAAGTTCTCCCACTTACAAAGATGAGAGAGGCCTGTAATTTTCATCATAGGTACACGTCAACTATGACAGACAAAATGAGAAAAGAATCCAGAAAATCACATTGTAGGATTTTTAATGAATTTATTTGCAAATTATGGTAGAAAATAAGTGTTTGTTTGTAGATTACCAAATAAGATTTCTGGCTCTCACAGACCTGTAACTTCTTCTTTGAGAGGCTCCTCTGTCCTCCACTCGTTACCTGTTATTAATGGCAACTGTTTGAACTTGTTATCAGTATAAAAGACACCTGTCCACAACCTCAAACAGTCACACTCCAAACTCCACTATGGCCAAGACCAAAGAGCTGTCAAAGGACACCAGAAACAAAATTGTAGACCTGCACCAGGCTGGGAAGACTGAATCTGCAATAGGTAAGCAGCTTGGTTTGAAGAAATCAACTGTGGGAGCAATTATTAGAAAATGGAAGACATACAAAACCACTGATAATCTCCCTTGATCTGGGGCTCCACGCAAGATCTCACCCCGTGGGGTCAAAATGATCACAAGAACAGTGAGCAAAAATCCCAGAACCACACTGGGGGACCTAGTGAATGACCTGCAGAGAGCTGGGACCAAAGTAACAAAGCCTACCATCAGTAACACACTACCCCGCCAGGGAGTCAAATCCTGCAGTGCCAGACGTGTCCCCCTGCTTAAGCCAGTACATGTCCAGGCCAGTCTGAAGTTTGCTAGAGAGCATTTGGATGATCCAGAAGAAGATTGGGAGAATGTCATATGGTCAGATGAAACCAAAATATAAAATTTTTGGTAAAAACTCAACTCGTTGTGTTTGGAGAACAAAGAATGCTGAGTTGCATCCAAAGAACACCATACCTACTGTGAAGCATGGGGGTGAAAACTTCATGCTTTGGGGCTCTTTTTCTGCAAAGGGACCAGGACGACTGATCCGTGTAAAGGAAGAATGAATGAGGCCATGTATCGTGAGATTTTGAGTGAAAACCTCCTTCCATCAGCAAGGGTATTGAAGATGAAACGTGGCTGGGTCTTTCAGCATGACAATGATCCCAAACACACCGCCCGGGAAACGAAGGAGTGGCTTCGTAATAAGCATTTTAATAACCTGTTAAAGAAGTTGAGAATTCAAGCAGCTTTTCGCAGCTTATTGTTAAAAATCGCGCAACATTTCAGCGCCCTGCTATTCATGCCAGGAATATAGTATATGCATATGATTAGTATGTGTGGATAGAAAACACTCAGACGTTTCTAAAACTGTTTAAATCACGGCTGTGACTATAACAGAACGTGCGTTTCATCGAAAAGTGCAGGGAAATCTGATCACTGAAAATTGAAAAATATATCCTTCCGCGACTTCAAGGATTTGTTCAAAGTGAACCGAATTAAATAGGGCCGAGGTTACAGTGCCTACAGCTTCCACACGATGTCTAGAGTCTTGTTATTTGATTCAGCTTTGATTCTTGGTCGAACCGAATCAAGGGAACTCCTTCCCTCCGGTCTCCGACCGGATGTTTTGATCGAGCTCTCTTCGGACATGTTTTATACACGGACAGCTAAAGAATTTACATCGCCTCCTGATTAATTGTATCGCTTATTAACATGTACTAATACCTAAAGTTGCATTACAAAAGTATTTTGAAGTGTTTTGTGAAAGTTTATCGTCGACTTTTTGAATTTAAAAAAATGACGTTACGTTATGAAACGCTATTTTTTTCCGTTTATCACACAGTATTCTTAGATCGATATCTAGGCTATATATGGACCGATTTAATCGAAAAAAGACCCTAAATGATGTTTATGGGACATCTAGGAGTACCAAGAAAGAAGCTCGTCAAAGGTAATGAATGTTTTATATTTTATTTCAGTGTTTTTGGTTTGCGCCGGCTAACGCAAAATCTGTCGTGTTAGGTGACGTTGCAGTATTTTGAGGGTGCATGGTATCAGATAATAGCTTCTCATGCTTTCGCCGAAAAGCATTTTACAAATCTGACTTGGTGGATAGATTCACAACGAGTGTAGCTTTAATTCAGTATATTGTATGTCAATTTTAATGAAAGTTTGAGGTTTATTAACCTCTATAGGTGGCATTCTTTAACATTTCCGCTGATTGTGGTTCCCACCTCGGTACCACGTCCTTATTAAGGTCCTGGAGTGGCCTAGCCTGTCTCCAGATCTCAACCCCATAGAAAATATTTGGAGGGAGTTGAAAGTCCGTGTTTCCCAGCAACAGCCCCAAAACATCATTGCTCTATAGGAGATCTGCATGGAGGAATGGGCCAAAATACCAGCAACAGTGTATGAAAACCTTGTGAAGACTTACAGAAAACGTTTGACCTCTGTCATTGCCAACAAAGGGTATATAACAAAGTATTGAGATAAACTTTTGTTATTGACCAAATACTTATTTTCCACCATTATTTGCAAATAAATTCATTAAAAATCCTACCAATGTGATTTTCTGATTTTTTTTTCTCATTTGGTCTGTCATAGTTGAAGTGTACCTATGATGAACATTACAGGCCTCTCTCATCTTTTTAAGTGGGAGAACTTGCACAATTGGTGGCTGGCTAAATACTTTTTTGCCCCACTGTATATATATTCCACTTACTTAGCAAATGCAGCTAGCTAGTTTAGCCTACTCAAACAGCTGAGTCAAACAGAGAGGAATTCTTTGTTAGCTTGCTGGCTATGGCAATCCAACACTGTAACTCTTCCAAATTAAGGTAAGCTTTTGGTTTTCTTAATTTATTGCCATTGGGGCCCGCCGGTGTAAGTGCTAAACTCCTTTCTGACTGTACACTGTACTGCATGAATGTAGCGGGTTTACTAACATGTTAGTTTTAGTAGCTATATTGACTATGACGTTAGCTAATATGGTGACAATGATGTAGGCTGTGTGTAGCGGTTATTATATGTAGGTTTGGCTTGGATATTTTTGCTTTTTTCCCGGTAACAGACAGCTGATGTGGTGTGCACTGAAGTCCAAACATGAAGAAAAAAGGTGAGAGGAGGAGAGCGCGTAGATGCGAGAAAGAATACAACGAGCAAAGAGAACTGTGTTTGAATGTGATCAGGGGTGTGTATTCATTCAGCCGATTCTGAAAAAAAGGTTTCTTAAACAGAAGCAAATAGAACGAAATGGGGAATAGAAACTCAAATTTGCAACAGTTGGACTAATGTTTACACTCTAGATCAGCTAGATGCAGGCATGAGTGTGCAAGGTGGTATTCAATGTGTCACTGTCTGTCACCTTGATTAGTCAAATTGTTATTTCGACCTGTTCAACTACAGTTAAATTTTTCATTCATAGGCTAGGTTGTAGCCACCTCATGGTGGGAATAGGGGAAAATGGAGTGTAATGTGTCGTAGCCTAAACCTATCGATGTTACATTGAGCCGGGTGAATGGAATAAGAATGACAGTCATCCAAAATGCTGTAATAGAAATAAGACCATGTTCATTCAATAACAGCACCGACCTCCACTCATCTACAGTATTGGTTTCTATATGAGAGACCTCAGAGTCAGATCTTTGAGTGCAGCCAGATACTCATAACTCAGAAGGCAAACCACGCGCCAATCAAATTCTGTGTTCCAATCTAATAATGCTGTGTCTGTGCCATGTGGGTCAGAGGCTCCGGCTGTTTCAGTATAAAGGCCCATGCTTTGCAGCAGCCTCTGAGGACGGTGAGAAGCTTAGCTGCTCTGATGGCAGTGGGAAGCCCCTCTGACCCAGAGGATCCAGGAGGATTGGATGTGCTCTTGCTGTTAGGCCTTAGCCACTCAAGTGGAGAGAGGGAGTGGAGGATTTACTGGAGAGAGATAGAGGGAGTGAAAGCTTGGAGTCAGGACAGAAGGTCGGCTTGGATCGAAAACTGATCCTGCGCCCTCCATGCCCCTTTGGTAATCTGCAGTTCTATTGCAATGCCTTTTAACTGGGAATAGGCCACACCTTTAAACTTTCTCGCAGGCCGTGTATATACACACATGCACGGCTCAGACATGGACGCAGACTAACACACACACACGGACGCAGCACTCTCAGATCGCTTCTCATTCACTTCCGCATTCCTCCTTTAATGCACCATGCACCAATACACATTTGCCCAAGTTCTGTGTTTTAATAACTCCTTGTTTGAGGGCAAAAGTTGTGTTTTCTAAGATAGTCATTACAGAGCCACACTGTCTCATTGTAGCCACAATGTCTCATTGTAGAAGACAATATTGTTCCACTGAGTGGTTTATATTAAAGACTAGAACACTGTTCTTCAGCTCGCTGCTTTTTGTCAGTGACACAGAGAGGCATTTGTCTAAACTCTAGACAGTTTTGTCAGGCAGGGCTGGTATGTGACTGATGCAACTGACAACAGGAAGCTTCTCAGAGCAGAGGCTGAGGCTGAGTGATCCGATGCAACTGTTTTTGCAGTGAGCAACTGTTTCTTTACTGTAGATGCACAGCTGAGTGGTTGGATATCCCAACCCAGAGTCATCTACACTGAGTGTACAGAACATTTATGAACACCTGCTCTTTCCATGCCATAGACTGACCAGGTGAATCCATGTGAAAGCTATGATCCCTTATTGATGTCACTTGTTAAATCCACTTCAAATCAGTGTAGATGAAGGGGAGGAGACAAGCCTTGAGACAATTGAGACATGGATTGTGTATGTTTGCCATTCAGGGGGTGAATGGGTAAGACAAACTATTTCAGTGTCTTTGAATGTGGTATGGTAGTACATGCCAAGCGCACCGGTTTGTGTCAAGAACTACAGCGCTGCTGGGTTTTTCATGCTCAACAGTTTACCGTCTGTATCAAGAATGGTCCACCACCCAAAGGACATCCAGCTAACTTGACAGCTGGAGGAAGCATTGGAGTAAACATGGGCAATGCAATACACAGACAGTGTGGTGAAGAAGGTGCAACAGCGCCTCTTCAACCTCAGGAGACTGAAGAAATTTGCCTTGTCACTTAAAACCCTCACAAACTTATATAGATGCACAATTGAGAGCATCCTGTCGGGCTGTATCACCGCCTGCTACGGCAACTCCACCACCCACAACCGCAGGGCTCTCCAGCGGGTGGTACGGTCTGCACAACGCATCACCGGGGGCAAACTTCCTGCCCTCCAGGACACCTACAGCACCGTATGTCACAGGACGTCCAAAAAGATCATCAAGGACAACAACCAACCAAGTCACTGCCTGTTCACCCCACTAACATCCAGAAGGCGAGGTCAGTACAGGTGCATCAAAGCTGGGACCGAGAGACTGAAAAAAAACTTCTATCTCAAGGCCATCAGACTGTTAAATAGCCAACACTAACACAGCGAGGATGCAGCCTACATACACAGACTTCAAATCATTGGCCACTTTAATAATGTCACTCTGTCTTGCATTACTCATGTCATATGTATATACTGTATTCTATACTATCTACTATTTCTTAGTCTATGCCGCTCTGGCATTGCTCTTCTATATATTTATATATTATTCATTCCATTCCTTTACTTAGATTTGTGTGTATTAGGTATTTGTTGTGAAATCTTTAGATATTGCTGCACTGTCGTAACTCGAAGCGCAAGCATTTTGCTACAACTGCAATAACATCTGCTAAACATGTGTATGTGACAAATACAATTTGATTTGATTACGAGAGTATTTTTTCTGATTGAACGTTCCGAGAACACCACTTTCTTCTCCATGGGAGTTGCTAATTGATAATTGACCCTTCTGCATTGTATATTTCTGATCATTTTGAAAACCTTTGAATATATCCAGTGATAGCAGATATGCAATTTGTTGACACCACAACACAGTACAAACCTAATTTATAGGGAATAGTCAGAGGCAATTAAATTCCGATCGAGCCCAACCCTGCCCTCCACTGCCTCAGAGCCTCTATTCTCACATATCCACATGCAAAGTCACCAGTGTCTCCAGACTTGATACTTTGCCTGACACTGTTCGCTTTCATACTTTTGCATACTTAGTCCATAGACCATAGAGTCAAGCAACATCAGCAGAGCTAGGGTATGGTGGAAAAGATGGCCATAGACCGACAGAAGTGGACATCCTTTGAGTGAGTGAGTGAGTGAGTGAGTGAGTGAGTGAGTGAGTGAGTGAGTGAGTGAGTGAGTGAGTGAGTGAGTGAGTGAGTGAGTGAAATATAACCATATTTTCCCAATAGCCAAGATAGAGAGGAAAGTCATGGGAGGTGCTGGGAGATGTACATTACAGTTGTTGCATCATGTTAGAAAGGGACACATACCTTAGCACCTTACTTCAGCACTATTGAAAATTCTCGGGACAGTATAATAGATTCCCCTGGTAGTGTAGAGAGTGAGGAATTGCAAACTTGACAGCCATTTGCCTCAATAAGTGTTGTAGGTGGCTAGAATGTGCCATAGACTCAGAGAAGATGAAGGACATACGTGACTCACCACCTGGATTCCTGGATGTTGTTTACATTGGATAAAAGTAGAGACTCAGAGCTAAAAAGGGTATATCATACATGGCATTTGAGGAACAATGGGAAAGTAGCTGGAAAATTCACTTTTGAGAAAACAGTCTTTCAATGTTTTGGTACTAGTATTGGAGAGCCCCTCTTTGTCTTCACTCATTCAGCAGTGTTCACACACCTTTAAGCCTTAGCCCCACCCATCTCTTTAAGGGTAGATCTGTGGTGTCTGTACTAACTTTCCAGCTACTTCCAGACATCTAAGACCGAGAGAACTGCTCACTGAACATTACTCATCCTAGCAGAGATTGTTAGGCTGTTATGTTAGCCAGAGTGTTGGTAACTGTGCTGTCAGATTGTTCATTTGTAAATTCAGAGTGTTTCGCATTCAGAGCGCACACTTGGCGCTCTGGCCTATAATAGGGTTGTTCCGAAAGTTCTGACCTCACAACAACAGGCAAGCACCCAAGCTAACTGGCTAACATTGGCTAGCTACTTCCAGACACATAATGAGAGAACACCCCACTCTGACCATTTTACTCACCCTAGCAGAGCTGGTTAGGCAGTTTTCATGTTACCCAGAGCGTTGGTGACTGTAACAGTGCTGCTGGCAACAATTTAATTCTGCTTTGTTGCCGAATTCTGCTTTGTTGTTGTTAACTGACACCAGACATATTCAACAGGTGTTGAACGTTAAAAAATGCATCAGTTATTCTGCACTCAGGCACACTAGTCTTTTGTTAAGAAATGTAGCTAGATAGCTTGCTAGGTAAACAATGAATCCCAACGCATGATGTAACATCAGTTAGTGAGCCAGCCAGCTAACGTTAGGTAGCTAGCTAAGAGTACACTAACTTGAAATGAAAAGACTTTATCAACATTAGAGTGGAGTCTTTTGTTAAGAATGTATTAGCTAGCTAGCTAAACAATTGTCCATAAACACAACTCATGACGTTCCTACCCTGCATGAATCTGCAGGTAGCTAGCCAACCAGGTTCTATTGCTATAATTAGTCAAGCAAATGTGTCTGTGATACAAAGAATAAGATCATACACATAATGTTGGCTAGCGACCCAGCCAGCTAACGTTAGCTAGCTAACAGTGCACTTGAAATTAAACCACTTTGTAAAAATTAGAAATGTGTAATATCTGAAAATGTAGCTAGCTAGACTATCTTACCCGTGGTATGAAATCGTAGATAGCCAGAGCGAATTTACCAGCTACTACGTCTATCAACAGTTGCAGTGACATTCTATTGAAATGGATACTTGCATGGCGTCTTTTGTTAAGACATTTAGCTAGCTAGCTAAACAATGAACTTTAATCACAGCTCATGATGTGACTACCCTACATGAATGTGCAGGTAACCAACTAAATGAAACCACTTTCTGTCAAAATTTGAAATTTGTAATATCTGAAAATGTAGCTATCTACACTATCTTACCCATTAAACATTATGGTTGGATGCGTCTCCTGTCTGATGAAGGTTATTCACTTTTTCTGTGGCTAAACCAACTAGGCTCGTAAATGTAACAATTTTATTCATATTTACAAATGGCATAAAAGTTTGACATTAATAAGGCACATGAAAGTTCACATGTTCGAGAAGGCATTTCTGCCCCCCCAAAAAAACAGATTTTGATGATAAAACATTTTTTACGTTCCAACAGTTCTCCTGTGAAGTCGTGACTTGCGGCATATGCCTAGTTTGCTGAATCGGGTCAAACAATTGGGAAACAGTGTACAGCATTCTGGCAAGAAGGGCATTCTATCTTGATAAATGAGTGTCTCGATGGTTTCTCAAATTGATTCAACGGTTTAAAGATGAAACCTCATTTAAATATGTGAACAGTGGGAGGCGGGTGATTAATGATGTGTTCATCAATTCCCACCTGACCTGACAACTGCAGTACATGTTTTACCCATCTGGCTTAACTATTGACTAAGCTGGAGTTTGACATGGGCCAGGAGCAAGGCGTCATGTTCAACTTTGGAAGAATCATCAAATCAAATGTTATTAGTCACATGCGCCAAAAATAACAACAACAACCTTACACTGAAATGCCTACTAACAGTACAAGCCCCTAACCAACAATGCAGTAAGTAATAAGTAATTAAAGAGCAGCAGTAAAATAACAATAGCGAGAATATAAGCTCAGCAAAAAATGAAACGTCCCTTTTTCAAGACCCTGTCTTTCAAAGAAAATGGTTAAAAATCCAAATAACTTCATTGTAAAGGGTTTAAACCCTGTTTCTCATGCTTGTTCAATGAACCATAAACAATTAATGAACATGCACCTGTGGAACGGTCTTTAAGACACTAACAGCTTACAGATGGTAGAAAATTAAGGTCACAGTTATGAAAATTTAGGACACTAAAGAGTTCTTTCTACTGACTCTGAAAAACACCAAAAGAAAGATGCCCAGTGTCCCTGATCATCTGCATGAATGTGCATTAGGCATGTTGCAAGGAGGCATGAGGACTGCAGATGTGGCCAGGGCAATAAATTGCAATGTCGGTACTGTGAGACCCCTAAGACAGCGCTACAGGAAGACAGGTGACAGGGAAATTGCAAGATTATGTTATAATGCTTGTATTGCATTCTAATGGTTGTTTTATTCGACAGAATAGAGTATTTGGTTAACTATTGTGTGTGTGTTCTACTGAGGATGGGCCTCTATGAGATAACATTGACAGAGGAGATTAACCATGTTTTTGGGTGATAAAACCCAAAGAGCATTCCAGAGAACATGAGTTAATGTTTCTGTTCTATACCGTACCAGGAAGAGACGGTTTCCGTTTGGAGTAGGAGAGCCAGACACTGGTCTATACAATGAAAACTGTTGACACAGCAGATGCTGTCTGCTATGTATTGTAGAAATCTTTCATACAAATCTTAACCTTGTGACCATTCTATGTAAGGGGTATATCCTGGTTATTAAAGACCTTTGTACTTTTGTTTTGCCACTCTCAACAGACCATTAGAAATAGTGAATCGTTGAAAGTCATTGCTATTGGAAAGCTCTTATTATTAAACATTTAGTTTAAGTATAACTCTGACTGCTGTGATAAGTTTGTCTCTCCTCATTTGATCGGGCGGACAGCTGATCGTCCTCTTATTATTAAACATTTAGTTTAAGTATAACTCTGACTGCTGTGATAAGTTTGTCTCTCCTCATTTGATCGGGCGGACAGCTGATCGTCCTCTTATTATTAAACATTTAGTTTAAGTATAACTCTGACTGCTGTGATAAGTTTGTCTCTCCTCATTTGATCGGGCGGACAGCTGATCGTCCTCTTATTATTAAACATTTAGTTTAAGTATAACTCTGACTGCTGTGATAAGTTTGTCTCTCCTCATTTGATCGGGCGGACAGCTGATCGTCCTCGCCGTGGCAGACCACATGTAACAACACCTGCACAGGATCGGTACATCCGAACATCACACCTACGGGACAGGTACAGGATGGCAACAACTACTGCCCGAGTTCCACCATGGAGGCACAATCCCTCCATCAGTGCTCAGACAGTCCGCAATAGGCTGAGAGAGGCTGGACTGAGGACTTGTAGGCCTGTTGTAAGGAAGGTCCTCACCAGACATCACCGACAACAAACGTCGCCTATGGGCACAAACCCACCATCGCTGGACCAGACAGGACTGGCAAAAAGTACTCTTCACTTAAATAAAACGCCATTTCATTCAATCAATTATTAAAGCCACTGTAAAATCCAAGGTAGTCTATTAGTATTGCGTGGCAGCAATGACTGTGAAACATCTTTGGAGTGAATAAGACCATGAGCGCATGGCAGAGAAAATTAGGAGAGGAGCTAAGTGTAGATCCATGAACGGTGCAAACGTTCATTATTAAAATATAAATTCCTATACAGGGAGATGGGAAAGTCGTAGACATCGATTTTCAACAAACTAGCTTTGAAATGTTGACCTAATTAGCAGAAGAGCATGATAATTCCACCAACAACAAGATTAAAGTCCTCTCACACTTCTTCATCTGCTTCGTATATCAAAGTGCTCTCTGATATTCCTACAAATGGTGGCCTGACTTTATTATGAACAATGAAGCAAGCTCATTTTGAGTTGTTCATTCGCAGAAATCATTACAAAATCAATTTCTTTGGTTGATGAACAAAGCTTTCCCCAGATGGGTTTCATTACATAGTTTATCACAATAATGTCCACTAAACAAAATAGCCCAAATGAGAGGATTAATTTCCTTTCCATCATTTCCCTTATTGCTATTGTTCAGAGCATCCATGTACTTCCTGTCCCTGGCAGTTTGGGAAGATAGGCTACATGTTCCTAAAGGAGCTACTATTTGTTAGTTTCCTTCAGAATCAATCTAAGAGATCTTTAAGATGATCTTATCATTCTTATTAGAGAAGATGAACAGTCCACACGCTAGCTTAGGCCATTATGGAGACACATATAACCAAAGAATGTCATCAAAGTAAAAGAAGAACATGTTATTTTACCTGAAAAATGTATAAAGGAATGATATACAAACTACCTGAAGGGTTTTAACATTTCTCCATGACCTTATAGAACATTGGTTGATAGAGTGGTACAATTCTTATTCACTTATTCAAGTTCACAATTATTCAAGTTCACCAACTGAGCAATCAAACACTGTTAGGAGAATATTCAGCTCTTGAACACAACAAAAATAAGCTGAATGCATCGCTATTACTGTGCATTATTCAAGTGTAGTAGATGGATTACTGTCTTTAAAATTATTTCTGGGCACCTTGAAATATTGTAGATAAAACAAAAACCCCAGATCTGTACAAGTGAAACTAAAAACCCCAGATCTGTACAAGTGAAACTAAAAACCCCAGATCTGTACAAGTGAAACTAAAAAACCCAGATCTGTACAAGTGAAACTAAAAACCCCAGATCTGTACAAGTGAAACTAAAAACCCCAGATCTATACAAGTGAAACTAACAACCCCAGATCTGTACAAGTGAAACTAAAAACCCCAGATCTGTACAAGTGAACCTAAAAACCCCAGATCTGTACAAGTGAACCTAAAAACCCCAGATCTGTACGAGTGAAACTAAAAACCCCAGATCTGTACAAGTGAACCTAAAAAACCCAGATCTGTACAAGTGAAACTAAAAACCCCAGATCTGTACAAGTGAAACTAAAAACCCCAGATTTGTACAAGTGAAACTTTGGTAAATACAGGGAGACACATTTCCCCTTCCTGACATATTTAAAATCCAGCTACTGGAAGAGGCAATCCATTTATAAACTAATAAAACAAGACTGCCAACGAGTATTACATTTCAGGTTAGGTCAATTTATGTAAGGCGCAGTATATTGACACAAATAAACAGTCACAGAGAGAGCATTGCTTCCCTTCCCAACATGCTAGAATGAAAATGTGAGTAGTAAGTAAATACGCTGCTGCCTGCTGTGGCAGCAGGATAATTTGATTCTGTGTTCCTAGTAAACCATGTTCGAGGTGTCATTTTTAGGATGTTTTTTAGGATGTCACCACACAATGGGTTAAGCTCTTATAATGGAAAGATTCCCTAACAAGTGGAGCCAAATGTTTGTTGTCACGTGTGCTCCCTCTCCGGCCTCTAGGTCACCAGACTGCTCATTAGGGCGCACACCAGTCACCAGCGTTACACGCATAATGATACTCACCTGGACTCCATCACCTGCTTGATTACCTTGCCCTTTATATGTCACTCTATTCGGTTTCTTCCCCAATCCTTATTGTTGCTGTTTGTGTTTCTTGTTTTGTTCATTTATTTATTAAATGCTTCCCGACTGTCCGCGTACATCGTTACAGTTGTTTTTTGGAAGTAAAACTTTTTTCCTGTGAACCTGCCCCCTACAGACATTCACTGTTCTTTGTTTCATCCTTTTTCTCGTTAAAACCTGGGCTACAGCCACAGGCCTCCATGGTTCGTCTTGGGAAGAAAGAACAGATATCAGTAACTAGTAGCAGAAAGATGGACATCGTTGATTCTTAAAGTGTTTGTTGGGTGGATGAACTCCAAGAGATTTCCTTCCTTCCTTCCTCTTTTTTTGCTGCAGTTGCTTTTGCCATAATATTAAAGTGATTAAAGTGATTATTTTAAACCATAGCAACTGTTGAACTAACACCAAAGCAAAAATGTATAGTATGTTGCAAAACATGTGCTCACATACTCAACTTTCCAACAATTTCTCCCCAATTTTAATGTTTTCCATCAATTAAGGTTTTGGGAGAACCTCTAAAAGATTGTCCTTTTGCATTCCAACAAGCAGTATTATACATGAAAAGCCACATCACTATGGCATTGCAATGCCTGTCACTCTGATTTGGACAGCAACACTAATATGAAAAAATATGTATAATCATAATTTTCCGTGTTTAGCCATTTTCCATTGCCATTTTCAAAGAGAGCATTGGAAGTTGTGCCAACTAACCATGGCAGTCAGTCCATTACCTTTTCTATGGAGAAGATTTAGCTGTTGAGTGCAATGTTGTGTTTGCCCTGTTGAGAATAAGATAAAGAAAATGAAAACTATGCATTGTACTGTATAAATTTGAATAAGAACATTGCTATGCACACTCAAGCAAATGTGTGGTTGTAAGCAACATTTTAAAACATAGCTTCATACCAGCAGTCATAACAAACCATTGTAGGCCTACTGCTATCCTCCATAAATCCTCCTTGATTACAATCTGTTACAACTTCCACCAGAGCCCTGCTGGCACAGGTGCAATTGATTGTTGATCTGACTGTTGTCAATCAACTCATTAATGGTCCTGTGAAATCACCTGTTTAAACCAAGGACTGGGGGCCAATTAAATCAAGTCAATAACAGGTTACCTCTGCAGCTGTGTTGTGTTTCGCCCGCCATTGCCTACAGCAGCAACCACACTTCCAAGCGCACTAGGAATGAGGACATGCTCACACATGCAGATTAGCGCAAATCCATTTGCCAAAGTCATTTGCAGACTATAGCAATACCAAGTGATGGGTTGAGAAGTGGTGAAACCTTGAGTCTGCAGCTAGCCTCAAAAGCAAGGCTCAAGGAGGTCAATGTCTGGGTAACTGAATTAGGACTTGAAAGGCTAACCCAATTACTGTACATCACAAAGGAATTCCGTAAGCCAAGGCAATTCAGTTCATTTAAAAGCTGAGGCCATTACCGGATAAATATTGAGAAAAGGCCTGCAGTGTCGGGTTTCTGGGCTCAGATGCAATGCTGTGTATAGTGTGCACACGCCCACATACTCAAACGGGATTTCACACAGTTTACATATGATACTAATTTGTAATACTGCTATTCAATTGGATATTCAAAAAAATACTTGAGGATGCACACACACAACACATGCAAACACATACAGAAACACATACGGTCTCCTCTCTCCCAGAAGGTCTGCCTGCCCCTGCCTGAGAGCAGAACGACCCAGTGGCTACTAATGATTAATAAAGCAACAGGCTTCGTCCACAGCTTATTCACCTGTCCAGTCATCAAAATACCCGCAAGGGGCCTGCTGCTCTCCAATAGAGCCCAATCTGTGATCCTCTAAGGCAGGAGATAGGGATACTGTCACCCACAGGGAAGCATTCCTCCCATTCCACTATTGCCTCGGAGAGACATTATTGTCCCAGCCCATAAAGACCTGTGTTCTCGTCTCTAACTGTCCAACACCCACCACCAAACGATTCTTCTCCGTGCTTCCCATTGTCTCACAAGCCGACTAGAGCGAGATATTTCATACCCAAGTCTCTAGTGTTTCTGCCAACATCACAGGAAATGAAACCCACTGAAGAGGCTAGCACTTACCTGAGTCACGACAGTGCCAACATTCTCCGATGTAATCACATGTTGTTGAGAGGTGTTGAATATGACGTGCTATATTCTGAGAGGTACCAAATAGAGGGTGCTACAATAGACATATGTGTATACAACGTCCATTCAACTTTACATTAAATGCATATAGCACAATATTAGAGCCTGTGAATATTTATCATGGGCTCAATGCACAGTGAACATGCTCCATTGTGTTTTGCATCGCAAGGGAGACCATTAGGCCAAGCTGTATAATTGAGATACACTGGTGGTGGCTGTGACCTTTCCAGATGGGAGGCACAATTCCCTCAGGAGCCGATGGGCTGTGAACCCTGTGTAAGTGAAACCACAGTGGAGGACAGTCAGTCATAACAGAACATGTCTGATTCATAGACCTCGCAGACAGTGCTGGAGATAATGCAGTCTAAATGTCTGTAGAACTAGGCTATATCTTGCGCCATTGGATTTTCAGCACAGCCCAGATTCATCACGTGATTTTCACGAAGCCACTGTGATAGTCTAAGGTGTATGGAGATGTGATGTCCCAAAAGGAGGATGGATATCAACTGGCATGGGGGATATTTTATTTGTTGATGACCAACTCTACAGTACCATTTCAATTGCATGTATTTGATGGCAGTGGCCACTGTCTGTTTTATCTAGTATATTTTATTGCTGAGGCCTGTAGGTTGTGAATCTATGTTTTTGATTTCTCACGAGTCCCAACATGGTTTTACCTGGGAAAGTGTTACACAACCTCAAAATATGTCTGTTGAATAGTTCAGACTTGGGGTTCAGACTTCCGCTGACTAAGTGTGTCTTGATTACAGCCTGCGGGTAAAATAAGCGACTTCATTCCATTTGGTGAAACAATTAAAAGATAATTGTGGGGATAATGCCCTGCCATGGGATGAGAAAAAACACTATATTTTCACATCCTGACCTTAGTTCCTTTTTTATGTTTCTATTTTGGTTTGGTCAGGGCGTGAGTTGGGGTGGGCATTCTATGTATTGTTCTATGTTTTGTATTTCTGTGTTTGGTCTGGTATGGTTCCTAATCAGAGGCAGCTGTCTATCGTTGTCTCTGATTGAGAACCATACTTAGGTAGCCTGTTCCCACCTGTGTTTGTGGGTAGTTGTTCTATGTTGTGTCACCTGATAGGACTGTTTCGATTTTCGTTGTTTCACTTTTGTTATATTGTATTTAGTGTTCAGTTGTAATAAATTTAAAATGAACACGTACCACGCTTGTCAGGATTTGGCCAGGGTTGTTCCGGTTTTTGGTCACTAGATGCCCCCATTGTGCCTTTTGACCTTTTGTTTTCCCTTGATCCCCATTATTATTTGCACCTGTGCCTCGTTTCCCCTGATTGTATTTAAACCCTTTGTTTTCCTCAGTTCTTTGCTCTGTGTTTGTATGTTAGCACCCAGCCCTAGTACTCTGTGAACTCTTGTTGATCCCGGTGGACTCTCTTGTGGAATTCTGTTTTTTGTTCTTGTTTGTTTGTTTTTGAGTATCTTTTGAGGCTTTTTGTGCTATACCTTCCACCTTGTGGATTTACCTTTTTGTCTTGGAGGATTACCTTTGTTCTTGTGGGATTCCTTTTGAGGTTGTGGAGTTACATGTTTTCCTGAAGAACTTCACTTTTTACTTCATTAAATACACCATCTCAAGTACTGCTGTGTCTGCCTCATCTTCTGGGTTCTGCCGACTATTCGTGGCTCAGTTGGTTAAGTGACTGTTTCTCACTCTGGAGACCCGGGTTCGTAACCGGGTCCTGACAACGCTGCAGTTTGGTCTGATCTTTCATAATCATGTTTCTCAGATGAAGAAGATCGTTACATATATATATAGAAAAGTATGTTGGACATGCCATCAAATCAGTGGATTTGGCGATTTCAGCCACACCTGTGGTAGGCCACACAAGCTCACAGAACAGGACCGCTGAGTGCTGAAGCACGTAGCGTGTAAATTATAGTCTGTCCTCAGTTGCAACACTCACTACCGAGTTCCAAACTGCCTCTGGAAGCCATGTCAGCCCTATAACTATTCGTTGGGAGCTTCATAAAAGGGGTTTCCATGACACAAGCCTAACAGAGTCGGCTGGAGTGGTGTAAAGCTCGCCGCCATTGGACTCTGGAGCAGTGGAAACATTCTCTGGAGTGTTGAATCACGCTTCACCATCTGGACGAATAGGGGTTTGGTGGATGCCAGGAGAATGCTACCTGCCCAAATGCATTGTGCCAACGGTAAAGTTTGGTGGATGAGGAAAAATGGGTTGGAACTGTTTTTCATGGTTCAGGCTTGGCCCCTTAGTTCCAGTGAAGGGAAATCTTAACGCTACAGCATACAATGACATTCTAGATGATTCTGTGCTTCCAACTTTGTGTAAACAGTTTGGGGAAGGTCCTTTCGTGTTTCAGCATGACAATGCCCCTGTGCACACAGAAAGGGTTTGTCGAGATTGGTGTAGAAGAACTTGACTGGCCTGTACAGAGCCCTGACCTCAACTATATCGAACACCTTTGAGATTAATTGGAACACTGACTGTGAGCCAGGCCTAATCACCCAGCATCAGTACCCAACCTCACTAATGCTCTAATGGCTGAATAGAAGCAAGTCCCCGCAGCAATGTTCCAACATCTAGTGGAAAGCCTTACCAGAAGAGTGGAGACTGTAATAGCAGCAAAGGGGGGACCGACTCCATATTAACGCCCATGATTTTAGAATGAGATGTTCGACTTGCACCTGTCCACATACTTCTGGCCATGTAGTGTATCACTACCATTTTGGTATTGTCAAACGTAGCATAAGATATGATGTAATCATCAAAATATAGCAGATTAAATTCAAGCCTTATGATTGCTACCATTTCATAAGTAGAGGAGTCATGTTGAGAAATTGCAAAAGTGAGCCGCCATTTTTTGGTGTTCCATAGAAGACTGGCTGTGAAAACTACTTTATAGAGTTCTATGAAATGATTAATGTGTACTCTTTTAAACAGCCCTGCTTTTTACAGTGAAGTGGCATTTATCTTGTCTAGACTATTTCACTCTTTCACAGTTTTTTGTTATTGCACAGATGTCTGTATTTCATTGTGAGGAGCAATTTGCAGTCCTGTAGAGGACGTCTACCATGATGTTCTTTGGCATTCACGAGGGGACCTCAGCAGTTTGAACAATGCCAGATTGCTCTTCTAAGACTATAACAGACTGCTCATTCAAGTTGCCCGATAACGTTTGACATTATGTCTAGAGAAATCTCGGACACCTCGCCTTTTTCTTTCATGGCAATGCTGCGCCTCACTGCAAAGTATCTTCTGTTAACTCATTATTTGGCTTCGAGTATACCTTCTGGTTTTAATATCCACTTTGACCAAACGCTGTCTCACACCATCAAAATTCATTTTGGCACAGTAATGGACTCTGTATATTACCTGTCTCTGGATGGCTGCCGGTGAGCCATAACACTTTAATAAAGAGACCAAATTGAATCAGGACTGAAGAGTAGGAAAAGATGAGAAAAGGAAAAAAAATGCAATGACCTCTTAACATCATGGCCACAGCACGTCGTTAAATGTCAGGAAATGATTTAAATACGTCGAAAATCATGACAGATCTATAGCTGTCTCCAGTCCCACTGTCAGTCATCTCTTCATTTTTCCATTTCACAACTGTAATGTCCAATGTCCTGGATGATAATTAGATAAATACTAGGAAAAGTCTGATTTTAAAAGGTCACAGAGTTGTACCACTACACACCGATTCACTCGCTTAACTTTGCCTTTAAAGTGAGCTATATGGTTGCACTACAAATGGTGCACCTCAGTCTAGTATTCTTTGAAATAGCTTGTGTGAGGGGTTAAGTGACAGTTAAACTGTCCATCAGGTTTGCCACTTGGGGGTGTTGAATTTTAAAAGTTGTGAGGAGGGGATTGGAGAATGTCATTTTAAAAATATTATACAGTTGAAGTCGGAAGTTTACATTCACTTAGGTTGGAGTCATTAAAACTTGTTTTTCAACCACTCCACAAATTTCTTGTGAACAAATTATAGTTTTGGCAAGTCAGTTAGGACATCTACTTTATGCATGACACAAGAAATCTATCCATCAATTGTTTACAGACAGATTATTTCACTTATAATTCACTGTATCACAATTCCAGTGGGTCAGAAATGTACATACACTAAGTTGATTGTGTAAATGCCACTCCAAATGCCTGAAGGTACCACGTTCATCTGTACAACCAATAGTACCCAATTAAAAACACCATGGGACTGCTCAGCCGTCATACTGCTCAAAAAGGAAACGCGTTGTCTCCTAGAGATTAATGTACTTTGGTGTGAAAAGTGCAAATCAATCCCAGAACAACAGCAAAGGACCTTGTGAAGATGCTGGAGGAAACATGTACAAATGTATCTATATCCACAGTAAAGCAAGATCGATATCTTTATAACTTGGAAGGCCGCTCAGCAAGGAAGAAGCTACTGCTCCAAAACCGCCATAAAAAAGCAAGACTACAGTTTGCAACTACACATGGGGACAAATATTGTACTTTTTGGAGAAATGTTCTCTGGTTTGATGAAACGAAATAGAACTGTTTGGCCATAATGACCAGCGTTATGTTTGGAGGAAAAATCGTGAGGCTTGCAAGCTGAACAACACCACCCCAACAGTGATGCACAGGGGTGGCAGCATCCCGTTGTGGGGGTGCTTTGCTGCAGGAGGGACTGCTGCACTTCACAAAATAGATGGCATCATGAGGTAGGAAAATGATGTGGATGTATTGAAACAACATCTCAAGACAGTCAGGAAGTTAAAGATTGGTCACAAATGGGTCTTCAAATGGACAATGACCCCAAGCATACTTCCAAAGTTTTGGCAAAATGGCTTAAGGACAATGAAGTCAAAGTATTGGAGTGGCCATCATAATGCCCTGACCTCAATCCTAGAACATTTGTGGGCAGAACTGAAAAAGAGTGTGCGAGCAAGGAGGCCTACAAACTTGATTCAGTTACACCAGCTCTGTCAGGAGGAATTGGCCAAAATTCACCCAACTTAATGTGGTAAGCTTGTAGAAGACCCAAGTTAATCAATATAAAGGCAATGCTACCAAATGCTAATTGAGTGTATGTAAACATCTGACCCAATGGGATTGTTATGAAATAAATAAAAGCTTTACTAGGATTAAATGTCAGGAATTGTGAAATTGAGTTTAAATATTTTTGGCTAAGGTGTATGTAAACTTCGGACTTCAACTGAGTCAAGGGGTCTGAATCCTTTCTGAAGGCACTGTGTGTGTGTATATAAATATACACACAGTGTCTTCAGAAAGTATGACGCACAGGGGTGGCAGCATCCCGTTGTGGGGGTGCTTTGCTGCAGGAGGGAGCTGTGTGTAAATATACACACAGTGTCTTCAGAAAGTATTCAGACCCCTTGACTTTTTCCACATTTTGTTAGGTTACAGCCTTGTTCTAAAATGTATACATTTTTTTTTTCATCAATCTACACGCAATACCCCGTAATTGTCACTGGTGTAGAGAGAAGTAAGCAGGAGGCAGTCACAGGTTTAGTACTACTGAATGTATTTAAGCACCATAGATGTCACGCCTTGGTCATTGTATTTTGTATTTTTGTTATATGTTTGGGTAGGCCAGGGTGTGACATGGGTTTTAATGTTGTGTTTCGTATTGGGGTTTGTATTATTTGTGATCGCGGCTGATTAGGGGTGTGGTATAGGCTTGGCTGCCTGAGGCGATTCTCAATTAGAGTCAGGTGCTTATCGTTGTCTCTGATTGGGAACCGTATTTAGGCAGCCTGAATTTCGCTTTGTATTTTGTGGGTGTTTGTACCTGTCTCTGTGTCGTAGTCACCAGATAGGATGTAATTAGTTTCTCGTTCCGTTCTGTTGTTTTTGTATTTAGTTCAGTTATTTCATGTACCGCGATACTTTCATTAAAGTCATGAGTAACCTACACGCTGCATTTCGGTCTGACTCTCTTCCTTCAACAGACGAACGCCATTACAATAGATCAAAGCGGGATGAAACCCAAACGCTGTTGTGCTCTAAATATATCTCATAAGCAAAAAGGCACAGGGCGAACCCAAAGGGCAAAATATAAAGTTCTCCGGAAAGAGTAGAAGAGATTCCTCTCAGGAAAACAAGTAACATATACAATGACCAACAAAGACAAATAACAGAGGGAGCATATATACAGTGATAGAGTGCGGATTGGAACCAGGTGTGTGCAGTGATGACAAGACAAGTCCGGGGTTGATGAGTGAAGGGCGTTTGCCAGCAGTAGGTTCAGCAGCAGATAGAAGGCAGACGATGCCGAACACCTGAGCTGGATAGGAGTGGGAGCCAAACCGAAGACTGGTGTGACAATAATGACAAAGCACATTTAAAAAAAAATGTATATGGCAATATCACATTTATATAAGTATTCACACTCTTTACTCAGTACTTTTTTGAAACACCTTTGCCAGCGAGTACAGCCTTGTCTTCCTGGGTATGACGTCACTAGCTTAAGACAACTGTATTTGGGAGTTTCTCCCATTCTTCTCTTACAGATCACCTCAAGCTCTGTCATTGATTGTGTAGAGATCAAATCTGCACGAAATAAGCCTTTATGGTAGAGTGGCCAGACGGAAGCCACTCCTCAGTAAAAGGCACATGACAGCCCGCTTGGAGTTTGCCCAAAGACACCTAAAGACTCTCAGACCATGAAAAACATCATGCTGTGGGGATGTTTTTCAGCGGCAGGGACTTGTAGACTAGTTATGACCGAGGGAAAGATGAACGGAGCAAAGTACAGAGAGATCCTTGATGAAAACCTGCTCCAGAGCACTCAGTACCTCAGAGTGGTGCAAAGGATCACCTTCTAACAGGAGAACGACCCTAAGCACACAGCCAAGACAAAGCAGGAGTGACTTTCGGGAAATGTCGCTGAATGTCCTTGAGTAGCACAGCCAGAGCACCAACTTTAACCCGACCTAACATCTCTGGAGAGACCTGAAAATAGCTCTACATCAACGCTCCCCATCCACCCTGACAGAGCTTGACACGATCTGCAGAAAGGAATGGGAGAAACTCCCCAAATACAGGTGTGCCAACCCTGTAACGTCATATCCAGGAAAACTGAAGGCTATAATCACTGACAAAGGTGCATCGTCATTATGGGGTATGGTGTGTAGTTTGATGAGAAAAAAAACAGTTTAATCAATTTTAGAATAAGGCTGTAATGTAACAAAATGTGGATAAAGTGAAGTACTCTGAATACTTTCGTAATGCACGGTATGTACTGACATGTATGTGTAACTGTCAGATGCAGACACACACACACACTACATGTTAACGTTTAAAATGTTTGTAAATATTAGTATTTTGTCTGTTGTCTTTTTCGTTGTGTCAGACCCCAGTAAAACTATCTGTCGCCATTGGCATGTGCTAATGGGGATCCTAATAAAATCTCAAATCTAAAATGTCTGAGGCATGAATATACCAAAACAAACATACAGCCATGTGGCTATGCAATGGTCAGAGACTCACTCTTAACAGTTAGGATCTTTCTCTCTTTACCTTTCTCTACTTTCTCTCTCAGCCCACACACACAGACCATCCTCACCAGACCAGAGGGGATTTTCGTGAGGAGTCTTTTCTTTGTGGAGGTGAACGTGGGCAGGGTATACCTTGGTCTTTTGAGTAGGAAGCTTTGATAACAGAGTGGTTATTAGGAGATGTCTGATGCTGGGGGTCTTTAGCTTCGAGCAACAATCTCATTGGCTCCAGGGATCAACGGGGACTTGGCAGAGGGAAACTGTTAAGGGAATATATTTTTGGCAACGAGGAAATAGATTTTGGGCAACTATAACAGAGGATAATAATTCATGAGTCTTTGTAGTTTGTTGTGTAGCTTTTTTGTAGTAATATGAGGATGTGTACTGTATTACCAACAGTACTAATTGGTATTGGCAGAGGTCATTAAGCCGGCATATGAAACCATATTGCCTCCCTCCCATTGCCCCTTGAGTTTGTCCTCTGTCTTGCTCTGGCTACCACATTGGTGTTGTTTCTGTACAAATCGTACTGTATCACTTGATGTTTTCACACAAGGATGCAGTCTGTTGGCATCGCACAGTTGATCAGTCACCCACAGGGGTTGACCAAGCTGTCAGTTTCAACGGAGCATGCTCTGAAGACTTTTTCACCATATAGGTCTATAATTAGTTGTATTATCAGACACACAGGCTATAATCAACAAATGCTGAGCATAGTCCATTATTCACTCTTATTTTGGTAGCACTACATAATAACTCCATATAATAAAGCACTTAGAATGGAGTAGTAAATAGTTTATTCATCAGGGGCGCAACTGTGGTTTAAGAAGTGCGGGGGACAATAAGCACTCTAAACAGCCTACCCGGCCGCTCGGAGGCGTCCGGGTTGATCCTAAAGCGCACCTTTGCCTCGTTTTGTATCACATTACAATGATAAATCTGGGGGGGGGGGGGGGTACAAAAATTATATTCCAGAACCTGCGAGGGACATGTCCTCCCCCCCATCCCCGGTGAAAGTTGCACTCCTGTTATTCATAATATATGAATCATTGCTCCCATTGCTCATTTGTAAATGTTAGTAACCTAGTTATTCACACTTTTATAAACAATTTAGTGAATACTATTTCAGAATTATTAATGAGATCATTCATCATTATTAATAAGATCATTAAATGTAGGTTCTTAGAAACCATTTACTAATTATCAGTTAAGTGTTTTTGCATGGCCTCCAAAGTGTGGGCTATTTATGTTTTGAGAGACAAGTGTAATTTCTCACAGAAAGTTGGACATGCCATTGGTGGACATTCCAGCAGTACCTGATGCTCCTTAACCTATTGATACTCTGGGGGCGGTATTTCATTTTTGGATAAAAAACGTTCCCGTTTTAAACGGGATATTTTGTCACGACAAAATGCTCAACTATGCATATAATTGACAGCTTTGGATAGAAAACACTCTAACGTTTCCAAAACTGTGAAGATATTGTCTGTGAGTATAACAGAACTGATGTTACAGGCGAAACCCAGATAAAAATCCAATCAGAAAGTGCCCCATATTTTGAAAGCGCTGCATACCAATGACTCCTTATATGGCTGTGAATGGGCTACGAATGAGCTTACGGACTGCTTAGTTCTTACTTGGTAAGGAAACACATATCGGAATACATTGTTTTGCTGAACTATCCCACTTACGTTTAAAGGCTCAGTAAAGGTTTAGCCAAACAAACCCATGGGTGAAAATAGGCTTCCTTTAAAAGACTGAAGCACTGGAAGCATTTAAAGGTAATACTGCACATGTAACATTTCTACCTCAATCACATATCAGTAGTAATGAAGGAATAAAAATCAACTCGAGAAAAACTTTTTGTCACGCCTTGGTCATTATATTTTGTGTTTTTGTTATATGTTTGGGTAGGCCAGGGTGTGACATGGGTTTATATGTTGTATTCGTATTGGGGTTTGTAGTAATTGGGATTGTGTATGATTAGGGGTGTGTCTAGTTAGGCTTGGCTGCCTGGGGCGATTCTCAATCAGAGTCAGGTGCTTGTCATTGTCTCTGATTGAGAACCGTATTTAGACAGCCTGACTTTCGCGTTGTATTTTGTGGGTGTTTGTTCCTGTCTTAGTGTTGTAGTAGGCTGTAATAGGTTTCACATTTCGTTTGTTGTTTTCATATACAGTTATTTCATGTACCGCGATTATTTTCATTAAAGTCATGAGTAACCTACACGCTGCATTTCGGTCTGACTCTCTTCATACAACAGACGAACGACGTTACACTTTTAAACAGTTTATAAGAACCTATATTAAACCTCTTATGAATGAAGTAATGCTTAGTAAATTATGAATAAAAATTTACTAATCCTTTATAAATGCTTTATTGTGTAGAGCATTTATAAAGTGCTACCCTTCTTTCAAAGCATAAAACCTTGAACTGAATAGCACTGGATTGGAACTATTGACCTTTGAACACTTAAATTCATGTGAGTGTCCATTGGGACTCCATTGGCCCACTACCCAAATGTGAAGCTCTTTAACCTCTCCTGAGGGCTCACTTCTTGTGACTCTGTCCTCTCAGGGGCCTGACATCACATGTTGCAGTGTACTAATGCATGGTGTATGCCAAGACCCTCTGAAGCACTTCGCGCTCCACTTCCCAGACACGTGACAGATGTCAGGTGTCTGTGCATTACAAAATGTTGTATTATTCATTTGCCTGGAAGATGTGTTTACTAATTCATAGGTGAGAGGGTCAAATAGAAATAGTCTGTTATTTTGTGAATAATTTATGATATGTATAATGACATTGCTTATATGTGCATTGTTCTACAAGTCAGCAAAATGTAGCAAACCATTTTTTTACGGATAACGAGAATGTTCTTATTGGTGAAATCCATGTAGTAGTACGGTACTTTCTGTTTCAATTCATTTCTAAATCTTGTTTCCTGCCTACTGAACATGTCCCAGATCTAGAGTTATTTTACCCTATTAATTTTTTGTTGTTGAAAGATTACATGCCATTAGCTTGAACAAAGCTGTGATTTGTTAAAACGATTTTTAAATCATATATACAATTTTACACAAGGAGATAACTATCTAAATTGCATTATCTTTAAACTTTTCCCAATTTTACTATTGAAGATTAGTAGTTAGCAACTGCCTTGGTAAGTTGATTATCAATTGAAAGAGATGGTGGGGGACCTTGAGGCAAATTCCTGCAGTGATGTCAGTCTTTGCTAGGTAACCAAACATATATTATCTGTACCTATGGCTACATAAAGCAATTATCCTGCAGAGATGAACACAATGGACTCCAGTAATTGTTGCAAAATGCAGGAATGCTACAGTGAAAACTGAATTCAAAAACAGTGATTTTCCGTGAGTGTCACGTTCTGACCTTTATTTCCTGTGTTTTGTATTTAGTTAGTATGGTCAGGGCGTGAGTTGGGTGGGCAGTCTATGTTTGTTTTTCTAGGTTTTGGGAATTTCTATGTGTCGGCCTAGTATGGTTCTCAATCAGAGGCAGGTGTCATTAGTTGTCTCTGATTGAGAATCATACTTAGGTAGCCTGGGTTTCACTGTGTGTTTGTGGGTGATTGTTCCTATCTCTGTGATTGCACCAGATAGGACTGTTTTTAGGTTTTCTCACGTTTGTTGTTTTTGTTAGTTATCTCATTGTGTAGTTTCTTTATAAATTAAAGAACATGAATAACCACCATGCTGCTTTTTGGTCCGCTTCTCTTTCACCAGAAAACCCTTACAGTGAGGGTCCAGAGAACCATTGTAAGACCATGGTGCAGATGTATCAAACAGTGTGTTGGTGCATTGAGGGTATGTTTATAAATGAGTATGCTGTGAGAACCCGATGAGTTCATATTAAAAGCTGGCTGGCGACTAATAGCACTATTAGCATAACATAACCCACCTATAGCAGTTGACCGATTAATCGGAATGCCGATTAATTGGGGCCGATTTTAAATTTTCATAACAATCGGAAATCTGTATTTTTGGGAGCTGATTGGCGATTTTCTTTTTTTCAAATTTTTTTTTTACCTTAATTTAACTAAGCAAGTGTCACGCCTTGGTCATTGTATTTTGTGTTTTTGTTATATGTTTGGGTAGGCCAGGGTGTGACATGGGTTTATATGTTGTGTTTCGTATTGGGGTTTGTATTATTTGGGATCTCAGCTGATTAGGGGTGTGGTATAGGCTTGGCTGCCTGAGGCGATTCTCAATTAGAGTCAGGTGCTTATCGTTGTCTCTGATTGGGAACCGTATTTAGGCAGCCTGAATTTCGCTTTGTATTTCGTGGGTGTTTGTTCCTGTCTCTGTGTTGTTGTCACCAGATAGGCTGTAATTAGTTTCACGTTCCGTTCTGTTGTTTTTGTATTTAGATTCAGTCATTTCATGTACCGCGATTCCTTCATTAAAGTCATGAATAACCTACACACTGCATTTCGGTCCGACTCTCTTCATTCAACAGACGAACGCTGTTACATAAACACCCACCCCTCACGGACCGAGCGGCGTGTAACTGGCAACGACGTTATGGACAGCAGAAGCATGGAGTATACGACGTGGGAAGAAATTGACAGGTGGGCGGCCGACCCGGAGAGAGTGCAGGAGCCCGCTTGGGATTCGCTTCAGCAGTGCGAAGAGGGCTATAGACGAATGGAGTCTAAAAGGAAAACACGGCGACGCAGAGCGAAAAATGAAAGTAAACCCCAAATATTTATTGGGGTAAAGCGCAGAGAGAGAGTGGCTGAGTCAGGAGTCAGACCTGAGCCTACTCTCCCTGTTAATTGTGAGGAGCAGCAATATAAGGACTTCTGGTCTTGGGAGATGATATTAGATGGAAAAGGACCCTGGGCGCAGCCGGGAGAATATCGCCGTCCCAAGGAAGAAATAGATGCGGCTAAAGTGGAGAGGCACTGGTATGAGGAGGCAGCACGGCGACGCCGTTGGAAGCCGGAAAAGCAGCCCCAAAAAATTATTGGGGGGGGCTAGAAGGGGGAATAGCTATGCCAGGTAGGAGACCTGCGCAAACTCCCTGTGCTCACCGTTGGGCTAGAGAGACCGGGCAGGCACCGTGTTACGCTATGGAGCGCACAGTGTTTCCAGTGCGGGTGCAGAGCCAGGTGCGGCACATACCAGCCCTTCCTATTGGCCGGGCTAGAGTGGGCATCGAGCCAGATAAGCTTGGGCAGGCTCAGTGCTCAAGAGCTCCAGTGCGCCTGCACGGTCCGGTCTATCCAGAGCCACCTCTACATACCAGTCCTCCGGTAGCAGCTCCCCGCACCAGGCTTCCTGTGCGTGTCCTCGATCCAGTACCACCAGTTCCAGCACCACGCACCAGGCCTCCAGTGCGCCTCGCCTGTTCACCGCAGCCAGCGCTTTTCTCCTCACCTGCGCTGTCGGAGTCTCCCGCCTGTTTATAGCGCAGCCAGAGCCTTTCTCCTCTCCTGCGCCGCCAGCGCCGCCAGTCTGCCTAGTGCCGCCAGTCTGTCCAGTACCACCAGTTCCAGCACCACGCACCAGGCCTCCAGTGCGCCTCGCCTGTTCAGCGCAGCCAGCACTTTTCTCCTCTCCTGCGCTGTCGGGGTCTCCCGCCTGTTTAGCGCAGCCAGAGCCTTTCTCCTCTCCTGCGCTGCCTGAGTCTCCCGTCTGCCCAGCTCCGCCAGTGCTCCCAGTCTGCCCAGCTCCGCCAGTGCTCCCAGTCTGCCCAGCGCCGCCAGTCTGCCCAGCGCCGCCAGCGCCGCCAGTCTGCCCAGCGCCGCCAGTCTGCCCAGCGCCTACACACTGCATTTCGGTCCGACTCTCTTCATTCAACAGACGAACGCCGTTACAGCAAGTCAGTTAAGAACACATTCTTATTTTCAATGACGGCCTAGGAACGGTGGTTTAACTGCCTTGTTCAGGGGCAGAACGACAGATTTTCACATTGTCAGCTCGGGGGATCCAATCTTGCAACCTTACAGTTAACTAGTCCAACGTAATAACGACCTGCCACTTTCACGTAGCACTCCACAAGGAGATTGCCTGTTACGCGATTGCAGTAAGCCAAGGTAAGTTGCTAGCTAGCATTAAACTTATCTTATAAAAAACAATCAATCAATCACTAGTTAACTACTCATGGTTGATGATATTACTAGATATTATCTAGTGTCCTACGTTGCATATAATCTGACTGAGCATACAAGCATACAAGTATCTAAGTATCTGACTGAGCGGTGGTCGGCAGAAGCAGGCGCGTAAACATTCATTCAAACAGAACTTTCGTGCGTTTTGCCAGCAGCTCTTCTTTGTGCGTCAAGCATTGCGTTGTTTATGACTTCAAGCATATCAACTCCCGAGATGAGGCTGGTGTAACCAAAATGGCTAGCTAGTTAGCACGCGCTAATAATATAATAATAATATATGCCATTTAGCAGACGCTTTTATCCAAAGCGACTTACAGTTATGTGTGCATACATTCTACGTATGGGTGGTCCCGGGGATCGAACCCACTACCCTGGCGTTACAAGCGCCATGCTCTACCAACTGAGCTACACAGTTTCAAACGTCACTCGCTCTGAGCCTTCTAGTAGTTGTTCCCCTTGCTCTGCATGGGTAATTCTGCTTCGATGGTGGCTGTTGTCATTGTGTTGCTGGTTCGATCCCTGGGAGGAGCGAGGAGAGGGAAGGAAACTGTACTGTTACACTGGCAATACTAAATTGTCTATAAGAACATCCAATAGTCAAAGGTTAATGAAATACAAATGGTATAGAGGGAAATAGTCCTTTAATTCCTATAATAACTACAACGTTCCTGGTGTATTATATTACCCCCCCCCCTAAATAATCGGTATCGGCATTGAAAAATCATAATCGGTCGACCTCTAGAAGATACGTATTACTTTTATACTTAAGAACCCTCAATAGACTTATTCCTTACAAAGGACCAAGCTCTGTAATTTTCTGCACATCAAAAATTAACATGTTTAAAATCTGGTATAATTCTAATTTATCCAAAGTGTGTGTTAATTTCAGGAAATACACGTTAAATTGAGCTTGTCATATTTTTTCAATATGCTTTCCAGGTGGTTTATTTCCTGATGTATTGGATGTTATCCACATCAGCAAGGACTGTCTATTGACTGTTCACTTTGGCTCTTGACAGGCATGAAGGCCGTGGCTAAGTGATAGATGACGTTCACGGATTAGAAGGTCCCCGCCAAACAAGCTGCCTGTGGCACACATTGGGCCGGGGAGCCAAGGTGATATCCCCTGTTTGATATTAAATCTCTGTCCGGCTTACCGGTCCCATCAATGTCTGAGACCGTCGAGGGTCTTCGGAGTTAAATGGAATTGCAAGAAGAGGGACAGAAGAAAATAGTTGGATGAAGGTCAATGAAGGATCACAATTACATGGGGTTGTTTAAGTTAGCCTCAATAGGGGGTCGCAATCAATTAAGTAAATGCAATTGCATTGGAAGGATGCCATTGTATTTATCTTGTTTACAGGGGAAGATCTGGGTGGTGCCACAGAGTCTTTGGAAACATTTAAATGTTGAGCTGAAATGATTGTGCAGATTCTCATAGACAGACAGATGAAGTCAGTCATTCTCTGAAATGAGAGGGCATGAAAAATGATCTGGTGCTATTACTTTTGCTGTCGTTGAGATTTCCTGATATGTGAACTACTTTGTGCAATGTTTTGCAGTCATGATGATATCATGTTTGGACACACCTACTCATCCTGTAAGGGATTTCCTCCTCTTCTTCCGAAGAGGAGAGGCGAAAAGGATCGGAGGACCAATATGCGGCGTGGTAAGTGTCCATGGTTCTTTTAATAAGAAATAGTACACATGAACAACTGAATACAAAACCAATAAACGTGGAATGAACGAAACCCAAAACAGTACCGTGTGGTGAAAAACACAGACACGGAAACAAACACCCACAAACACACAGTGTAACCCAGGCTACCTAAGTATGATTCTCAATCAGAAACAACTAATGACACCTGCCTCAGATTGAGAACCGTACTAGGCCGAACCATAGAAATCCCCAAATCATAGAAAAACAAACATAGACTGCCCACCCCAACTCACGGCCTGACCATACTAACTAATGACAAAACAAAGGAAATAAAGGTTAAAACGTGACACACCCAAGGGTTTCTTCTTAATTTTTACTATTTTATACATTGTAGAATAATAGTGAAGACATCAAACCTATGAAATAATACATATGGAATCATGTAGTATCCAAAAAAAGCGTTAAACAAATCAAAATGTATTTTATATTTGAGATTCTTCAAATTAGCCACCCTTTGCCTTGATGACAGCTTTGCACACTCTTGGCATTGAATGGAAGAAAATGGGAACCATCAAAACTCTTCCTAGAGCTGGCCAGCCGGCCAAACTGAGCAATCGGGGGAGAATGGCCTTGGTCAGGGAGGTGACCAAGAACCCAATGGTCACTCTGACAGAGCTCTAGAGTTCCTCTGTGAAGATGGGAGAACTTTCCAGAAGGACAACCATCTCTGCAGCACTCTACCAATTAGGCCTTTATGGTAGAGAAGTCAGACAGATGCCACTCCTAAGTAAAAGGCACATGACAGCCTGCTTGAAGTTTGCCAAAAGACACCTAAGTAATTTCAGACCATGAGAAACATGATTCTCTGGTCTGATGAAACCCAGATTGAACTTTTTGGCCTGAATGCCAAGTGTCACATTTGAAGGAAACCTGGCACCATCCTTATGGTGAAACATGGTGGTGGCAGCTTCATGTTGTGGGGATGTTTTTCAGTGGAATGGAAAGGGAGACTAGTCAGCAAAGATGAACGGAGCAAAGTACAGAGAGATCCTTGATGAAAACCTGCTCCAGAGCACTCAGTACCTCAGACTGGGGCAAAGGATCACCTTCCAACAGGACAACGACCCTAAGCAGGGGCTTCGGGACAAGTCTCTGAATGTGGACTTGTGCAGCAACACTCCCCATCCAACCTGACCGCGCTTGAGACGATCTGCAGAGAAGAATGGGAAAAACTCCCCAAATACAGGTGTTCAAAGCTTGAAGCGACAAAGCAAGCAGATTCAAGGCTGTAATCGCTGCCAAAGGTGCTTCAACAAAGTACTGAGTAAAGGGTCTGAATACTTACATTTGAAGTCAGATGTTTACATACACGTAGGTTGGAGTCATTAAAACGCATTTTTCAACCACTCCACACATTTCTTGTTAACAAACTATAGTTTTGGCAAGTCAGTTAAGACATCTACTTTGTGGATGACACAAATAATTTTTCCAACAATTGTTTGCAGACAGATTATTTCACTTATAATTCAACTGTATCACATTTCCAGTGGGTCAGAAGTTTACATACACTGAAGTTGACTGTGCCTTTAAACAGTTTGGAAAATTCCAGAACAGGATGCCATGGCTTTAGAAGCTTCTGAAAGGCTAATTGACATCATTTGAGTCAAATTGTACCTGTGGATGTATTTCAACGCCTACCTTCAAACTCAGTGCCTCGTTGCTTGATATCATAGGAAAATCAAAAGAAATCAGCGGAGACCTCCACAAGTCTGGTTCAACCTTGGGAGCAATTTCCAAATGCCTGAAGGTACCGCATTCATCTGTACAAAGAATAGTACAGAAGTATAAACACCATAGGACCACACATCCATCATACCGCTCAGGAAGGAGATGCATTCTCTCATAGAGCTGAACGCTCTTTGGTGTAAAAAGTGCAAATCAATCCCAGAACAACAGCAAAGGACCTTGTGAAGATGCTGGAGGAAACAGGTACAAAAGTATCTATATCCACAGTCCAATATCGACATAACCTGAAAGGCCGCTCAGCAAGGAAGAAGCCACTGCTCCAAACCCGCCATTAAAAATCAGACTACGGTTTGCAATTGCACATGGGGACAAAGATCATACTTTTTGGAGAAATGTCCTCAGGTCTGATGAAACAAAAATATAACTGTTTGGCTATAATGACCATCGTTATGTTTGGAGCAAAAAGGGAGAGGCTTGCCAGCCGAAGAACACCATCCCAACCGTGAAGCACGGGGGTGGCAGCATCATGTTGTGGGGGTGCTTTGCTGCAGGAGGGACTGGTGCACTTCACAAAATAGTTGGCATCATGAGGATGGAAAATTGTGGATATATTGAAGCAACATTTCGAGACATCAGTCAGGAAGTTAAAGCTTGGTCGCAAACTTTGTATGCACACATGACTGTAAGTCGCTTTGGATTAAAGCGTCTGCTAAATGGCATATATTATTATTATTATTAAGTATGATTGGGGTCCTTGTTCATTTGGAAGACCCTTCCAAATGAACAAGGACCCCAAGCATACTTCCAAAGTTAATGACAACAAAGTCAAGGTATTGGAGTGGCCATCACAAAGCCCTGACCTCAGTCCTATAGAACATTTGTTGGCAGATCTGAAAAAGCGTGTGCGAGCAAGGAGGCCTCCAAACCTGACTCAGTTACACCAGCTCTGTCAGGAGGAATGGGCAAAATTCACCAAACTTATTGTGAGAAGTTTGTGGAAGGCTACCCGAAACGTTTGACCCCATCAATTTAAAGGCAATGCTACCAAATACAAATTGTGTGTATGTAAACGTATGCAATCTGCCAAATATTCTAATGAGCGGCTTCCCCTACATATTATCAACATAAGAAGAAAATAACCTTTTGTGATCTGTAAAGGACCATTGAAGAGGTGAAAGAGTAAGTTGAGTCATTATGGTTCCACATAGAACCATCTCCCTTCCCAAAGACCCCTCCAGCTTCTATCCCCAAGCCATTAGACTTCTAAATAGCTAACAGAATGGCTACGTGGACTATTTGAGTTGACCCTTGTATTCTCTTTTTTGCACTGTCTCCATGCACACTCACAAGACTCTACACACTCTCACACACTGACACTCAAACACACACACACATAACATGCACACACATTTGGGGCAGCAAGTGGCCTAGTGATTGGAGCGTTGGACTATTAACCGAAAGGTTGCAAGATTGAATTCCCGAGCTGTCAAGGTAAAGATCTGTCGTTCTGTCCCTGAACAAGGCAGTTAACCCACTGTTCCTAGGCCGTCATTGAAAATAAGAATTTGTTCTTAAACTGACTTGCCAAGCTAAATAAAGGTAAAGAATGTATACTGACTACATTATACAATCTTAATTTACGCTGCTGCGACTCTGTTTATCATACATCCCGATGCCTAGTCACATTACCCTCATACATTTCTACCTCTATCACTCCAGTATCCCTGCACATTGTAAATATGTTATTGTAACTGACCCTGTATATACAGCCAGGTCCATAAGTTTATTGGACAGTGACACAATTTGCATTATTTTGGCTCTGTATACCACCACAATATATTTGAAAGGAAACGATCAAGATGTGCTTTAAGTGTAGAATTTCATCTTTAATTTAAGGGTTTTGTCTAAATTATTGTATAAACCATGTAGGAATTACAACCATTTTAAACATCAACCCCCAATTTTAGGGGCTCAAAAGTAATTAAACTAACAAACTAACATAATCATAAATTAAATAGTGAGTTTTAATACTTGGTTGCAAATGTTTTGCAGACAATGACTCCCTGAAGTCTGGAACTCATAGACATCATCAGATGCTGGATTTCTTCCCTGGTGATGCTCTGCCAGGCCTTTACTGCTGCTGTCTTCAGATCCTGCTTGTACTTGGGGCGTTTTGCCTTCAGTTTTGTCTTCAGCAAGTGAAACGCATGCTCATTTGGATTCAGGTCAGGTGATTGTCTTGGCCATTGCAGAACATTTAACTTATTTGCCTTAAAGAAGTACTGGGTTGCTTACGCAGTATGCTTCTGGACACTGTCCATCTGCCCTGTGAAGCGCAGTCCAATGAGTTTTGAAGCAATTGGCTGAATCTGAGTAGATAATATAGCCGTAAATACTTCAGAATCATCATGCTGCTTTTTGTCAGCAGTGACATCATCAATAAATACAAGGGAACTAGTTGAATTGGCAGCCATACATGCCCACACCATAACACTACCTCCACCATGCTTCACTGATGAGGTGGTATCATGAGCAGGATCATGAGCAGTTCTTTTCCTTCTCCATACCCTTCTCTTCCCATCATTCCGATACACTTTGATCTTTGTCTCATCTGTCCATAAGATGTTGTTCCAGAACTGTGCAGACTCTTTTAGATGTTTTTTGGAAAACTCTAATCTGGTCTTCCTGTTTTTGATGCTTACCAATGGTTTACATCTTCTGGTGAAGTCTTCTCTTGATTGTTGACTTTGAAACAGATACGCCTACCTCCAGGAGGATTGATCTGGCCATCTGTTGTTAAGGGTTTTTTCTTCACCAGGGAAATAATTCATCTGTCATCCACCAGAGTTATTTTCTGTGTTCTTCCGGGCCTTTTGTTGTTCCTGAGCTCACCAGTGCATTCTTTCTTTTTAAGAAAGAGAATGTAACAAATAGTTGATTTGGCCACACCTAAGGTTTGTGCTATCTCTCTGATGGTTTTGTTTTGATTTTCAGCCTAATGATGCTTGTTTCACTGGCAGCGTCAACTCTTTGGACTTCATGTTGAGGGTTAACATATTCCAAATGCAAATGCCACACTTGAAAACAGCCTTTTATCTGATGAGGGAATAACCACTGCACCAGATTTGCCAGTTCTCGCTGTGAGATGTTACCCCACTCTTCCACCAAGACACCTGCAAGTTCCCGGACATTTCCGGGGGGATTGGCCCTAGCCCTCACCCTCCGAACCAACAGGTCCCAGACATGCTCAATGGGATTGAGATCCGGGCTCTTCGCTGGCCATGGCAGAACACTGACATTCCTGTCTTGCAGGAAATCACGCACAAAACGAGCAGTATGGCTGGTGGCATTGTCATGCTGGAGTGTCATGCCAGGATGAGCCTGCAGGAAGGGTACCACATGAGGGAGGAGGATGTCTTCCCTGTAACGCACAGTGTTGAGATTTCCTGCAATGACAACAACCTCAGTCCGATGATGCTGTGACACACCGCCCCAGACCATGATGGACTCTCCAAATCGATCCCCCTCCAGAGTACAGGCCTCAGTGTAACACTCATTCCTTCGACGATAAACACGAATCCGACCATCACCCCTGGTGAGACAAAACTGCCAGTCCTGTCTGGTTCAGCGACGGTGGATTTGTGCCCATAGTAGGCGTTGTTGTCGGTGATGTCTGATGAGGACCTGCCTTACAACAGGCCTACAAGCCCTCAGTCCATTCTCTCTTAGCCTATTGTGGACAGTCTGAGCACTGATGGAGGGATTGTGCGTTCCTGGTGTAACTCGGGCAGTAGTTGTTGCCATCCTGTATCTGTCCCACAGGTGGGATATTCGGATGTACCGATCCTGTGCAGGTGTTGTTACACATGGTGTGCCACTGCGAGGATGATCAGCTGTCTGTCCTGTCTCCCTGTAGCGCTGTCTTAGGCATCTCACCGTATGGATATTGCAATTCATTGCTCTGGCCACATCTGCAGTCCTCATGCCTCCTTGCAGCATTTCTAAGGCACGTTCACGCAGATGAGCAGGAACCCTGAACATCTTTCTTTAGGTGTTTCTCAGAGTCAGTAGAAAGGCCTCCTTAGTGTCCAAAGTTTTCAGAACTGTGACCTTAAATGCCTACCGTCTGTAAGCTGTTAGTGTCTTAACGACCGTTCCACAGGAGCATTTTCATGAATTGTTTATGGTTCATTGAACAAGCATGGGAAACAGTGTTTAAACCCTTTACAATGATGATTTGGATATATCCGAATAATCTTTGAAAGACAGGGTCCTGAAAAAGGGACATTTATTTTTATGCTGAGTTTATTAAAAGTGCTGTAATTCTTACACAGTTCACCCGATTTGGATGTAAATACCCTAGAATTTAAGATGAAAGTCGACACTCAGCGCATATTCATTATTTAATTTCACCTCCAGTATGCTGTGGTAGACAGCTAAAATAAATAAAAAACTGGTCAATGTCCAAATATTTATGGTGTTTTTGTTCAACCTTATGCTATGTTTAGTTCTACATTGCTATTGATTCCTGCTTTGTTGGGGTTTGGAGCTTGCAAGAAAGGCATTTCGCTGTACTTGTGCATGTGACATTAAAATGTCATACTTGACAATCGAAACGTGAGGAAACCTCATCTTTTTTTGTGTGTATTTCTGCCCTTCAGGGGTATAAGATAACAATTGTATAGCTAATAAGCCATGTGTTTTGTAGATCGACTGAGGTGAATGAACCTACAGCTGCCAAGGTGATAATGGCTGCGTTTATTTTTGCTTGGTTTTGCTGTTCTCCAAATAGCATTTTTTTGTTGTTGTATAGAAATGCAGTAAAACGTTCAACAAAGTCGCCCCACCCCTTTCGGACCTCACTAACACTCATATCCCAGTTACTGCTCTG
The DNA here is from genome assembly GCF_021184085.1 of Oncorhynchus gorbuscha. Lineage (NCBI taxonomy): Eukaryota > Metazoa > Chordata > Actinopteri > Salmoniformes > Salmonidae > Oncorhynchus > Oncorhynchus gorbuscha. Next base: position 37,190,526 of record NC_060191.1, on the reverse strand, counting down.
GATGATATAAAGTGGTTTAGTTATCGTGGTCAAAGAGTAAGGGTGTGACATAAGTGCTGCAGAACGCCAATAATGTGAACAGGTATACCCTTGCAAACCAGGTATATCCTTGCTTTACAACACATTTTCCGCTTTTATAATCGTAAAACTATCACGACTCAGGATAAGACCCAGATGCAGACACAGGAGGCGGATGGTTCTGTTCTCAGAATGTTTATTATAACGAATGGGCATGCAAAGGGCAGGTCGGGGGCAGGCAGGGGTTCGTAGTCCAAGGCAGAGTTAAAAAGGTACAGAACGGCAGGCAGGCTCAGGGTAGGCAGAAAGGTCGGAACCAGGAAGACTAGAAAACAGGAACTGGTAACACACGTAAATCACACTGGATAACTTGACGAGACAAGATGAACTGGCAACAGACAGACAGAAAACGCAGGTATAAATACACAGGGGATAATGGGGAAAATAGGAGACACCAGGTGGAGGGTGGAGACGAGCACAAGACAGGTGAAACAGATCAGGGTGTGACAAATACGCAGCCATTTCAAAATGTGCGCTGTGGATGCCTCTCATTTTCTACATGGGTTGTACCTACTTGGTCCAATATTCTGTAGCATTACATTTGAGGACTTCTCTCAAGAGGGCCTCCACAAAGTATCCTACCTGTGATTTTAAAAAGCAATCTATTCAGGCACAAAGACATGTGCAAGCCACTGCAGTGCATGCCAACAGTATGGCTGTACGAAGTTATTCTTGTCACTCTGCCAATATCTATTTACTGCAAGATGAAGAGGATGATTCAAGCTACTATCCTTCCCTCTCGCCACTCTGGAGAAAGCCCCTAGAGAGCTTCAGCTAACTCGTGTTATTGGGAGATAGCAGATCAGATGCTGTTTCTTAGAACAATCCCACTAAAACCCTGGAATTGGATCTCGCAAGAGCAGTCAACTTCCGGGGAAATTGTGTTTTATTGAACTTGGACACACTACATTTCAACGATCTCTCGAAATTCTATCAGCGCTGGAGGAGTACAAACTGCAGTTGCATGTTGTTATCGTTGTGTTTTACATCCGGCTTCAGACTTGTTTTTCTTCTTGTTACGATATGGAGGAACGCGACAGATATGGAGGAACGCGACAGAGTTCTTGTCACGTCTCCACACCATTGCAGTTATTCTGTAGGATAGATGGGCATCTGTCTTGCTGTAGAATATCTCTGAGGACATTCAATACTTGGGATGTTTTTCATGACCAAAGTACTGTAAGCCTTTTGTCTTTGAGTGACCTTGTTTCTCCTGACTGTCTATATGGTTCCAGATATGTTTGCCTAATTAGAACCCGACACTGAGGCAGAAACCAGTCCTCAAATGAGAGATATGAAGTGTGACATACATTCTGAGAAATCTCACCACTTCAGATCACAAGTTTTCAGACTGTGTCATTTCCAACTCCATGCTTTCGTCTGCATTTTTCCCTAGCCTGATCTTCCTGGCATGGCTCATAAACTATTGTTCTGTGGCTCAGTAACGTTGGAAAGTAGGACAGTGCTCACAGAGCAGAGGTCCCAAAGGGGAGTCTGCAACTGTGTAAAACTAGAAGATAGCTCAGCCTTTAAACAAACACATTAAATATTGCATGTTGAAACCCGTCTACAAACCACACTTTGGGATTGAAATCAAGAGTCTCCCATCTGAAAAGGATTGATGTAACTTTTCACACCACATCTGATCCCATCTTCTCCAGGTAATATCATGAAAACAGACATTTATGTTGTTTTCAATTTTCACACTTTGGGGAAAGGACAGCTAGTGTGCATTAGGACAGCTAATGTGCATTAGGAGTGCATTCTATTGTCATATTAAAACAGTTTCAAAAGCAGAGACAGTCAGAGACAGGTGAGGAAAAACAAGTCACTCATGAGGAAAGTCATCGTTACTTAACACGGTAAGTAAAGTCAAATAGTGCTTTTATGGATGATTTAACGTCTTCACTTCACAGCCTTGAGCAGCAGCATCTTGCCTCCTCTTTTCAATGGGGGATTTTTCCTAGTACCTGGCATGATATGCTTCTTATTGTACGCAAGGTGATTCTGTCTATTTCCCAAAACACACATTATGGGAGCTTGTTTGCCTGGGCCGTCTTTTGTTTGTGCAAAGGAATGGTAGAGAAAGTTCAGAGTAAACCAGTGGCCTACAGACTTAGGGCTCAATTTTAACAAACCAAACGCAATGGTAAATCTAAGCGCAGGTGGAAGAGCTGTAGGTTCAGGGGTGTGTCAGAAATATTTGACATATTCTCGCTATTATAACAATCGCCCCACTTGCTGAAATTGGCACGAGAGGGCTGGGTTTGATGAATAAACATGTTATGAGTATTTCCTAGGCTTAGCCCCTCACTGGCCAATCAGAGCATGCTCCATTGTGAAATATGTGGTTGCTTCAAGTTGTGTATTTACAGTCTTCTATGTATTGCCTTGGAATCAACTCCAATTCCAATGTTAGTCTGTCATAGTTTGGCTTACAGACACAAAATAACAAAATGTAGACCTATCTTTGCTAAATACGTTAACTTGAAACCATTTGCAGTCCACATTGTTCTACGTAATTGCATGGCTTCAATAGCATTCACTAGCATCGCGGCTAGGCCTGCAATAAATTGAATTATGGCTGAGGATGGACATGCCATTGTCAATAAGCAAGATGAAATTCACTATTGATAAGATGAAAAAAGTGAACAAATAATTATAATCAAATTCTAAACAAAACGAAACAACAGCTTGTTTTAAATAGGCTATGTCAGACTTTCAGGCTCCAGCATTTCTCAAGGTAGGCATGTAATATTAAAACAACGCAGACTGCTTGGCTACAATAATGTGGGCCTGCCTACAATGCATATATAAAAAGGCAATGTCAGCTCAATGTTTTATTTTTTTTCATATTTTAATAAAAACTTTGTTGATTAACATTTATTTCCAAGTGTTCTCAGGAGCCAAACCCATTATCGGTAGTCTTGTCGACGTCATAATTGCATTGGGCAGGGAAAAAAATACTTCATTGAGAGAAGGTGAGGCTTCTCTCAGGGGTGTGCGTACTGGTAGAGGAGTCAGGTGGAGGAAAGCAGAGAGTTGTGAACAGGCGGACACTTTATTGAGGCAGGAGAAACCAACAGACGGACTTCACTGCGTCAAAACCTCCAGCCAATTGGCAAAAGTGCAAAAACGAGCAAACAAATAAACATACCTCGTGACAAAACACGGAATATACGAACACCAGTCTGGAAAGTCAAAAATGACACATAACACAAACAATATCACACAAAGACATGAGGGAAAACAGAGGAATAAATATATGCAGTGAGATTGGGGAATTCAAACCAGGTGTGCAAAACAAGACAAAACAAAAGGATTGGAGATGGCTAGAAAGCCAGTGACGTCGATCGCCGAACGCTGCCCGAACAAGGAGAGGAGCCGACATCGGCGGAGGCCGTGACAGTACCCAAGGCCGTTGTGGAATGGGTAAGGGATGTAGCTTACCTCTGGGCAGGTGTCTAGGAGCCTTACACTGGGCGCACACCGAGCGGGAGAAAAAAAAAACTCACGTCCTTTACCAATGTACGCCACCAGTACTTCCCAGTCAGACAGCGTAGCGTCCAACCGATCCTCGGATGCCCAGAGGAGGGTGACGTGTGAGCACAAAAGATCAACTGGTCACGGACAGCAGACGGAACGTACAGACACCCGACGGGACACTGGAGGGGAGTGGGCTCTGTACGCAACGCCAGCTCAATGTTCGCGTTTGTAACGGCGTTCTTCGTTTGTTGAAAGAGAGTCGGACCGAAATGCAGCGTGGTTGTTACTCATGTTCTTTAATGAAACAAACGGAACGATACATGAAATAACTAATAAATACAAAAACAACAAACGGAACGTGAAACCTAATTACAGCCTATCTGGTGAACACTACACAGAGACAGGAACAATCACCCACGAAATACAAAGTGAAACCCAGGCTACCGAAATATGGTTCCCAATCAGAGACAACGAGAATCACCTGACTCTGATTGAGAACCGCCTCAGGCAGCCAACCTATGCTACACCCCTACTCAGCCGCAATCCCAATACCTACAAAACCCCCAATACGAAACACAATATTAAACCCATGTCACACCCTGGCCTGACCAAATATATAACGAAAACACAAAACACTATGACCAAGGCGTGACAGCGTCCAGCTCCCACACGACCGGCGCTACCAGGGAGGAGGCCTGGAGTATGGGAGTCTGATCCATGGGTTGCTCCTCTGTGTCATACAGCCTGGACAGTGTGTCTGCCTTCATATTCTGGGAACCTGGTCTGTAAGACAGGATAAACACAAAAAAGGTCAAGGACTTGGCCCACCTTGCCTGATGAGGAATCATCGCTGCCTGGATGTACTCCAGGTTGCGGTGGTCAGTCCAAATGAGGAAAGGGTGTTTAGTCCCCTCAAGCCAATGTCTCCACGCCTTCAAAGCTTTAACCACAGCCAACAGCTCCCGGTCCCCCACATCATAGTTCCGCTCCGCCAGGGCTGAGCTTCTTTGAGAGGAAAGCACAGGGGTGGAGCTTCGGTGGCGTGCCCGAGAGCTGAGAGAGCACGGCTCCTATCCCAGCCTCGGACGCGTCCACCTCCACTATGAACACCAAAGAGGGATCCGGATGGGCCAGCATGGGAGCTGAGGTAAATTGATCTTTTAGGTGCCCAAAAGCCCTGTTCGCCTCAACCGACCACTGCAGACGTACAGGACCCCCTTTCAGCAGTGAGGTAATGGGAGCAGCCACCTGGCCAAAACCTGGATAAATCTCCGGTAGTAATTGGCAAACCCTAAAAACCACTGCACCTATTCCGTGGTGGGAGTCAGCCAATTACACATGGCTGAAATGCGGTCACTCTCCATCTCCACCCCTGATGTAGAAATGCGATACCCAGGAAGGAGACAGCCTGCTGAAAGAACAGGCATTTCTCAGCCTTGACGTACAGGTCATGATCCAACAGTCGTCCATGTACCCTGCGCACCAAGGACACATGGTCGGCGCGTGTAGCGGAGTATATCAGAATGTCATCGATATACCACACTACACCGTGCCCGTGCAGGTCCCTGAAAATGTTGTCTACAAAGGATTGGAAGACTGATGGAGCATTCATTAACCCGTACGGCATGATGAGGTACTCTGATGCCCTGAGGTGGTACTAAACGTCGTCTTCCACTTGTCTCCCTCCCGGACACGCACCAGGTTGTACTCGCTCCTGAGATTCAGTTTAGTGAAGAAGCGCGCCCGTGCATTCACTCAATCGCCGTGGCGATGAGAGGTAGCAGGTAACTATACCTCACCGTGATTGGATTGAGACCTCAATAGTCAATGCACGGGGTGGCAGGGTAGCCTAGTGGTTAGAGAGTTGGGCTAGTTACCTAAAGGTTGCAAGTTCAAATCCCCGAGCTGACAAGGTACAAATCTGTCATTATGTCCCTGAACTGGCAGTTAATCCACTGTTCCTAGGCCGTAATTGAAAATACGAATTTGTTCTTATTAACTGACTTGCCTAGTTAAATAAAAGCAAAATAAAATAAAATAAAAATCCTTCTTCTTCACAAAAAATAAACTCGAGGAGGCGGGTGAAGTGGATGACCGAATGTACCCCTGTATATGTTTCCATAGCCTCCTTCTCAGCTTACGAAAGGGGATACACATGACTCCTGGGAAGTGCAGCTTCTACCAGGAGATTTATCGCACAATCCATCCGTCGATGGGGTGGTAATTGAGTCGCCTTCTTTTTACAGAAGGTGAGAGCCAAATCGGAATATTCTGGGGGATGCGCATGGTGGAGACCTGGTCTGGACTTTCCACCGTGGTAGCACCAACGGAAAACCGAACACTCTCGTGACCACCCCCTGTTGCCATGAAATGGTGGGGTGATGACGAGCTAACCAGAGAAGTTCTAGTACCACGGGAAACACAGGAGAGTCAATGAGGAAGAGACTGATTCTCTCCTCGTGACCCCCCTGCATCACCATAGCCAGGGAGATGGTGGCTTCCCTGATTAACCCGGACCCCAATTGTCGACTATCCAGAGCGTGTACCGGGAAAGGTCTAACCACAGGAATAATGGGGATCCCTTTGGTGCTACCGCCCTAAACTAAGGGCGAGCGCTCTGTCGATAAAATTCCCAGCCGCGCCTGAATCGACGAGTGCCTTATGCTGGGAATGCAGGGAAAACTCAGGAAAACAGACAGGTACAAACAGTTGGACAACAGAGGACTCTGGATGAGAGTGGTGCAGACTCACCTGGGTAGTGCCCTGACTGCTGCCTTGACTCCCAGAGGAACCATCCAGGCACCGACCGGCATTGTGCCTCTGTGGCCACAGATGGTGCATGTGAAGGATCCTCCTCCAGCCTCCCTACGCGCGGCCCCTGGAAGATGGAACCAACAGAGCCCTCTCTGGATGTCCGCGGGTGACCGGCAGGTTATCCAACCAGATGGATGGATCCACCAGTAGGTCAAAAGTGATGGTGGCATCCCTGCAGGCCAACTCCCGTCGGACACATTGGTAGAAGTCGATAAGGGCTCTGTCGTTCCATCCTGCTCCGGCGGCCAAGGTCCGGAATTCCTGGGCAAACTCCTGGGAGCTCCTCGTTCCCTGCCTCAAGTGGAAGAGCCGTTCCCCCTGGCCACCATTCACCTAGCTCCTTTGGGAAGGGAGTGGGCAAACGCCGTGTGGGGAGAAGAAGTGGTCCAACACCGCATCTCGTTCTCCCCACACGGCGTTTGCCCACTCCCTTCCCAAAGGAGCTGGGTGAATGGTGGCCAGAAATAGGTCTAGCTGTAATAGGAACCCCTAGCACCATGCTGCCGTCCCATCATACTCCCTGGGAAGGGAGAGACGCATGCCACTGGACCTGGATCCAGGAGGGACGGGTAGAGGTAACTCCGGTTGCGCTGGTCGAGGCGCTGGAGAGACTTCCTGCTACTCCTAGTGGTCCATGGTCTGGACAACGCGATCCATCATGGCACCGAGATGTTGTAGCATTGCCGAGTGTTCACGGACGTAATCCTCGACTCCTCTGACCGGGGTACCTGCTTCTGCTGACTCCATGGGTAGTGTGATATTCTGTCAGGGGTGTGTGTACTGGTAGCAGAGTCAGTTGCGAACAGGCGCACACTTTATTGAGGCAGGACAAACCAACAGACGGACGCCACTGCGTCAAAGCCTCCAGCCAATTGGCAAAAGTGCAAAAAATGCTCAAACAGTCCCAATAATTATGTTCAAACAAATAAACATACCTCGTGACAAAACACAGAATATACGAACACCAGTCTGGTGCGTCAATTTTTTTTAACCCAAACAATATCACACAAAGACATGAAGGGGAACAGAGGAGTAAATACATGCAGTGTGATTGGGAAATGCAAAACAAGACAAAACAGATGGATCAATGACAAATGGAGCGGCGATGGCTAGAAAGTGGGTGACGTTGACCACAGATCTTTGGCGGAAGTCGTGACAGCTACGCTTGGTTTTTGACCAAATAAACTAAATGGGAAAACAGTTTTTATTTTTTAATGTTTTCTAAATACTTTATTATTTTATTAATATGTTTAGAGGGACATTGCACATGAGTCAATATTACAATAACGCAACATCCATTTATTTTGTATTTTATTAGGATCCCCATGAGCTGTTGCAAAAGCAGCAGTCACTCTTCATGGGTCCACACAGAACATGAAACATGACATATTACAGAACATTAATAGACAAGAACAGCTTAAGGATAGAACTACATTAATTTTGTAAATGTGGGTTAGCAATAAGCTAATTTGCACCCGTAGTCCCAGGGCAGGTAAGGGTAATTACACAGCCACAGTACAACTACAAATACTCACTAAAACAATAGAAAATACATTACATCCAGTACAAAATGTTTAGAACAACTTATTTGTAATAAAAACGCTATCATCAACTGTCGTCTTACAGTGACTTGCGAAAGTATTCACCCCCTTGGCATTTTGTTGCCTTAAAACTTGGAATTAAAATGGATTTTTGAGGGGTTTGTATCATTTGCTTTACACAACATACCTACCACTTTGAAGATGCAAACAAGAAATAAGACAAAAAAATGAACTTGAGCGTGCATAACTATTCACCCCCCCAAAGTCGATACTTTGTAGAGCCACCTTTCGCAACAACTACAGCTGCAAGTCTCTTGGGGTATGTCTCTAAAAGCTTGCCACATCTTGCCACTGGGATTTTTGCCCATTTTTCAAGGCAAAACTGCTCCAGCTCCTTCAAGTTGGATGTGTTCTGCTGGTGAACAGCAATCTTTAAATTATACCACATATTCACAATTGGATTGAGGTCTAGGCTTTGACTAGACCATTGCAAGACTTTTAAATGTTTCCCCTTAAACCACTCAATTGTTGCTTTTGCAATGTTCTTAAGGTCATTGATCTGCTGGAAGGTGAACCTCCATCCCAGTCTCAAATCTCTTGACGACTGAAACAGGTTTCTCTCAAGAATTTCCCTGTATTTAGCATCATCCTTCATTCGTTCAACTCGGACCAGTTTCCCAGTCCCTGCCGATGAAAAACATCCCCACAGCATGATGCTGTCACCATCATGCTTCACAGTGGGGATGGTGTTCTCTGGATGATGAGAGGTTTTGGGTTTGCGCCAGACATAGCGTTTTCCTTGATGACCAAAAAGCTCAAATTTAGTCTCATCTGACCAGAGTACCTTCTTCCATATGTTTGAGGAGTCTCCCACATGCCTTTTGGTGAACACCAAATGTGTTTGCTTATTTTTTTCTTCAAGCAATAGCTTTTTTTCTGGCCACTCTTCCGTAAAGCAAAGCTTTGTGGAGTGTACGGCTTAAAGTGGTCCTATGGACAGATACTTCAATCTCCGCTGTGGAGCTTTTCAGATCTTTAAGGGTTATCTTTGGTTTCTTTGATGTCTCTCTGATTACTTTTTTCACTTCACCAATTTGGACTCTTTTGTGTATGTCCATTAGATGAAATCCAAATAAAAATACATTTAAATTACATGTTGTCATGCAATTTTCTTTGAAAAATGCCAAAGGGGATGACTATTTTTGCAAGGCACTGTACATGTGAGGAACCACAGATAACTTGTGTACAGGGTTGTGTAGAATTGAGCCATGTTATTAATTTAAATGTAAAAGTACAATAATCGGGGCAGTTTCTCAAGTCCATGGGCTTTGCATTGCAATATATTGTAGCTCTAACAGAGAAAGCCGATTGACTGAGTTTACTGTGTCCAAAAGGGACAACGCAATCCGCTCTAGTTACTGCCTTTGTTGTCTTGGAGATGTTTTGAGCATGAGGTGGAGGGACAAAACCACGCAGTAAATTGCTCATGGATACTAGAGAAGCTTAACTTCTCTAGGATAGGGGGCAGCATTTGGAATTTTGGATGAAAAGCATGCATATTATTGGATTCGATTTGGATAGAAAACACTGACGTTTATAAAACTGTTTGAATCATGTCTGTGAGTATAACAGAACATATGTAGCAGGCGAAACCCCGAGGACAAACCATTCTCTCTTTTCAATGAGTTTTCATTGGGAATCCAGATTTCTAAGGGACTTGCTTGCAGTTCACACCGCTTCCACTGGATTTCACCAGTCTTTAGAAATTGGTTGAGGCTTTTCCTTTGGGTTCAAAACGAGGGTCACTTCGTGTGTACTGTTTGATAGAGGGTACCTAAAGTTGTAGTTTGAAATGTTTTGGCAAAGTTTAAAGGTAACTTTTGAGATATTTTGTAGTCATGTTGCGCAAGTTGGAACCAGTGTTTTTCTGGATAAAACACGCCAAATAAATGGACATTTTGGATATATATGGATGGAATTAATCGAACAAAAGGACCATTTGTGATGTTTATGGGACATATTGGAGTGCCAACAGAAGAAGCTTGTCAAAGATAAGGCATGATTTATATTTTTATTTCTGCATTTTGTGTCGTGCCTGCAGGGTTGAAATATGTTTTCTCTCTTTTGTTTACGGAGGGGCTATCCTCAGATAATAGCATTGTTTGCTTTTACCGAAAAGCCCTTTTGAAATCTGACATGTTGGCTGGATTCACAACACATGTAGCTTTAATTTGGTATCTTACATGTGTGATTTCATGAAAGTTTGATTGTTATAGGAATTTATTTTAATTTGGCGCTCTACATTTTCTCTGGCTTTTGGCCAAGTGGGACGCTACCGTCCCACATATCCCAGAGAGGTTAAAATAATTCTCCAGTTTTTGGCACGCTATTTATCCAAAAGTGAAAATGCTACCCCCTACCCCAAACAGGTTAACAGTTTTTGAAACTTTAGAGTGTTTTCTATCCAAATCTACCAATTCTTTGCATATCCTAGCTTCTAGGCCTGAGTAACGGGCAGTTTACTTTGGGAACGCTTTTCATCTGGACATCAAAATACTGCCCCCTAGCCCAAAGATGTTATTAATTAACAATGAGATAAGCTATGCATAATTATATATGCATTAAAACCAAAGTTTGAGACCATGACAATTCCCACTCTTCCTTCACCTGACTCTATGCCTCCAGGATACTTTTCTGCTGGATTCCACAAAAATGAAATTCCTAAAATAGCTTCCTCATGCTTTCACCCAGTCTCCCCTTTCGGCCCCAGGTTCCAAGAGGTGTTCCCAAGACGTGCCATTTTTACTTTGTTCCTCATCTCCTCCATTACACCTGATTGGCATGTCACCTGATATGCAAATGCTTATCCCTAATCAGCATTACATCCTCTTGAGGTAACTCAGCACTGTATCTGCTTTCACATCAATGACTTCAACATGTTGTTTAGAGTATAATTACCCCAACATCTATCCTCTATCATATGATGCATTAACCAATAATGCAGCTAACCCCAACCCAACTATGATGTTTAAAGTAGCTCCCAGACCAGACCCATCTGCATGTCTTACAATGGAATCTAGTCTCTCTCTCTTTTGCTCCGCTTCCTCTGTCATGGTCTCTATAGCTCACCCATTATGCAGCTGGACCTCACTTCACGTGAGAACTATGCACCCCCTTCCAAGGAGAGACATGACAATCTTTATCGCTGCAGGTGCTGTAACCAACGCTGTCCCAACACCCCCGCCTGGTGCATCTTGATGTACATTCAATATCTAGAATTCAGCCCGTGCCCTTGTTTATCTTGTTAGGGAAGTGCTCCCGCTGTGGGGATCAAATCAGCGGAAATTTCAAGTGCGCCACGTATAGTTTTTGATAAAACTCAAACTTTCATTCAAATGCACATACAATGTACTGAATTAAAGCTACACTCGTTGTGAATCTAGCTACCGAGTCAGATTTGTAAAATGCTTTTCGGCGAAAGCATGTGAAGCTATTATCTGATAGCATGCACCCAAAAGTACTGGAACTTCATCTAAAACGACAGATTTTGCGGTAGCCGGTCCTAACCCAAAACGCAGAAATAAAATATAAAACCTTCATTACCTTTGACGAGCTTCTTTCTTGGCACTCCTAGATGTCCCATAAACATCATTTTGGGTCTTTTTTCGATTAAATCGGTCCATATATAGCCTATATATCGATCTATGAAGAGTGTGTGATCAACGAAAAAAATAGCGTTTTTTAACGTAACGTCATTTTTTTAATTAAAAAAGTTGATGATAAACTTTCACAAAACACTTCGAAATACTTTTGTAATGCAAATTTAGGTATTAGTAAACGTTAATAATCTATCAAAATGATCACGGGGCGATGTATATTCTTTAGCTTCACGTCTTGAAATCATGTACGGATATATCTCAACCAAAACATCCTGTCGGAGACCGGAAGAAATCGGCTTCCTTGTGTCCGTTTGACCAAGAAACAAATCTGAGACAAATGACAAGACTGTTGACATCGTGTGGAAGCTGTAGGTATTGCAACCTCGGCTCCATTTCACGTGGGTCACTTTTAACAATTGGTTGAAGTTGCGCATGGATATATTTTCCCATTTTCAGTGATCAGATTTTCCTGCACTTTTCGATGAAACGCACGTTCTGTAAAAGTCACAGCCGTGATTTAACCAGTTTTATAAACGTCTGAGTGTTTTCTATCCACACATACTAATCATATGCATATACTATATTCCTGGCATGAGTAGCAGGGCGCTGAAATGTTGCGCGATTTTTAACAGAATGTTCGAAAAAGTAGAGGGTCGACTGAAGAGGTTAATGGCTTTTTCCCGTATTGCCTCCAATATCCCTATTGTTGATAACACCCATCACCAAAATTATTCACAATTGTCTTCCTATTTCCACATAATCTACCATGGTCCACCACCCCAACAGGGCACAAATCTAACCTCTTTCACACACCCACTCACATACTGGGCTTCCACCCTTACGGGTCTGGCCAATATACTGTTACATTATGGTTTTGCTCTCCACAGGACTACCCTGTTCAGGACTTCCCCTCTCTCCATGAGATTTTACCCTCGACAGGCTTTCTGCTCCGGACTTTATCTATGAGATTCTACCCTCCACAGGAACTATCATACTGGAATTATGAGACTTACCCTCCACAGGATCTATCCTGCTCGGGACTTACTCTCTTTAAAGCTATGAGACTTACCCTCCACAGGATCTATCCCGCTCGGGACTTACTCTAAACTACTAGCATATACCACAAAGCTGCGACCGGTCGATACACAATGGGCCTACCGAATTAAATTCAGGCTCTCCAGGTCCGTGTCCCATAAATTGTTCAGCCCACGATTCTCATCTCCCCAAGATGTCAAAATAAGTGGAATAGGTATAGGAACTTGCCTACCTTGTTTGTTACCAGCTCTGCTCCACTGATCTGGACTATTTGGTTTGACTACAAATCGTGGTGAACCCTGCTCGCAGCACCATGTGTTAGGTTCTAATTCTTCAGAGTAAATAACTCACTGACACTGAGAAGCTTAATAACCAAGTTTAATTATTCCCAAAGGGTCAGTACAGCTGGAATTCAAACCAAGACATGTTCCCACCATCACAAGTATATATACTCTACTTATAGACACTCCTCCTTCTCTCCAAGCCTGGAATCTTATGAGGGTAATAGTATAATAAACCATTATTTCTCCCCCCAGGGGATCTAACCTGACCTACTGACATTAATGACTCCTTCGCTTAATCCACAGATGTCCTCCTGTATCACCTATCGCAATTCTGTGACTCCCTCCCGTCCACCCAGCACATTCCACAGCCAATTCTGTCTTTCTACAGAGAACCATTCACTTCTGACATAAAAACCAGTCTCTATCACTATTTTATATACAATGGTTCTGATCTCTCATGTATTTAGTATATCAATGTTCAAAGTTGACCCCGAATACAACAAAGCTGTCTAGACTGAATAAATTATGTTTGTGAATGTGTGACAATGGTGGTAACTGTTTGGTTTGTTATCAAAAATCTTAAGTGTTTGTTTGTAGAGTGATTCAAATGGTTTCAGAATAGTAGCTCCTGCTTGTGATCAACATGTGAGGCAATATCTCAGATGTGAGAAGACCATAGCATGCATATACAGCTCTGGAAAAAATTAAGAGACCACTGCAAAATTATCAGTTTCTCCAGTTTTACTATTTATAGGTATGTGATTGGGTAAAATATTTTGTTTTGTTTTATTCTATAAACTACTGACAACATTTCTCCTAAATTCCACATAAAAATATTGTCATTTAGATCATTTATTTGCAGAAAATTAAAACTGGTCAAAATAACAAAAAAAAAGATGCAGTCTTGTCAGACCTCGAATGATGCACTGAAAATAAGTAAAAATTATTTTTTAAACAACACAATACTAATGTTTTATCTTAGGAAGAGTTCAGAAATCAGTATTTGGTGGAATAACACTCATTGTAATCAGCTTTCATGCATCTTGGCATGCTCTCCAACAGTCTTTCACATTGATGTTGGGTGACTTTATGTCACTCCTGGAGCAGAAATGCAGGTACCTCGGCTTTGTTTGATGGCTTTGACCATTCATCTTCCTCTTGATTACATTCCAGAGGATTTCAATGGGGTTCAGGTCCAGAGATTGGGCTGGCCATGACAGGGTCTTGATCTGGTGGTCCTCAATCCACACCTTGATTGACCTGGCTGTGTGGCATGGAGCATTGTCCTGCTGGAAAAAAAACAATCCTCAGAGTTGGGGAACATTGTCAGAGCAGAAGGAAGCAAGTTTTCGTTCAGGACAACCTTGTACATGGCTTGATTCATTCGTCCTTCACAAAGACAAATCTGCCCGATTCCAGCCTTGCTGAAGCACCCCCTGTCACGCCCTGGCCATAGAGAGGCTTTTATTCTCTATTTTGGTTAGGCCAGGGTGTGACTAGGGTTGGCATTCTAGTTTATTTCTATGTTTTCTGTTTCTATGTTTTGGCCTGGTATGGTTCTCCATCAGGGACAGCTGTCTATCGTTGCCTCTGATTGTGAATCATACTTAGGCAGCCTGTTTTGCCACCTTAGTTGGGGGTAGTTGACTTTGTTAGTGGCCTGTATAGCCCTAGTAAGCTTCACATTCATTTTTGTTATTCTTTGTTTTGTTGGTGACATTTATAATAAAAATAAATGCACGCTCACCATGCTGCACCTTGGTTCAGTCATTTCCCTGACAATGTTCGCGACACCCCCAGATCATCACCTATCCTCCACCAAATTTCACAGTGGGTGCGAGACACTGTGGCTTATAGGCTTCTACAGGTCTCAAACCAACTGTGAAATTTGACCAGTTGTCACAAGACTGTTTGTATGTACTTCTCTAAGAACGCCATTGATTCTACCCAAAGAGCTGATCTTGTCATTAGTGAGAATCTAAAAGTTGTGTCTATCTTCAGGTATCTCAGCGTCATTTTGGACTCCAACTTGACATTTAAGAAACAACTGAAGAGAAGGTGGTTAACACAGTCAAGTTTGGATTATACAACTTCAAATAAGCCACTAAACTATACAGCTCTGGAGAAATGAAGACACCAACTGCAAAATTATCAGTTTCTCCTGTTTTACTATTTATTGGTATGTGTTTGGGCAAAGAAAATGTTTTTGTTTCATTCTTTAAACTACTGACATTTCTCCCAAATTCCAAATAAATATATTGTCATTTAGAGCATCAGTTGTCATTTTCTGCAAACAAATGCTCTAAATGACAATATTTTTATCTGGAATTTGGGAGAAATGTGATCTCATGATCACATTATTTTAGCATTGCATTTGGATGGTAATAAAATGAGGTGTCAGATGTCGGTGGTTGACATAATCCAATAATAGTGAGAGACAGAGGGGAGAGGAAAACATTCCGCCCCATACATTCAAGGTCATTGGCATGTTTCAACGTGAAACGACTATCTTTCATGTACATAAGCAATCCGCCCCCTACCCTGAGCCGCTTGGGTGTTTGTTGATTCTGGATTGATTGAATGAAGGCCAGCATTGATATTTGGCAGCCTTCTTTTGCATTCACCAGAGAGTTGCACCGCCTTTGGGGCCCCTTATTATGCTCAGAGATTTCTATTGGGTTATGATTGTCACTGGTCAAAGTAGCCACTTTCCTAGCTTCATTTTTACCACTTTTCCTCTTCTTATTCTTCTTCTTCTTCTGCCTCTTCTTATTTTTCTTGGAATGAGAGGTCACTGTTGTAGACTCTGGCTCACCAGGTACCAACTGCAATGTTTCATTCACTTCGCATTTGTCCCTTGGGAGCCGAGAAATTATCCTCTTCAACCTCAGTCTCATATTGTCATTTCAGCTCGGATATGTGGTACATCTGCCCTACTCATGGGGACAGGATTGCTGTCCTGCATATAGTGTGAAAAAGTTTCCTCTCTGGAGCTTATGTTTTCCAGTGTAGTAGGACTGTACTCGCCCATCTCCTGACCCCTTCTAGGGTGGGATTTTGTCTGCCAGTCCCGTCTACGCTCCAGGGCCTTGTCCATCATGAATGACTTTGATCCATTCAGGGTCAATCTTCACAGACCACGTCATGGGAGTGATAGGTGCTGCTTCAACATATACAAAACGATATCCATTGGAGCCGTTTGTGAGTTGACCATTGTATCTTGTCATGCGCCTCATCAACCTCCCCTACCACCTTATACATCCAGCTTTAGCCAGAAACTCAGTCACAACACTATCTGCTGATTCAGGTAGTTCTTTAATTGTAACTTGAATTGAGTTCTGGTCAGTCATGGGCAACTTCAAACTGAAAGGATTATTCTCTTTGAACACAACTGTTAATCCTCTGATCATAAGCTTTGCCCTTGCTTCTTTACTGAGAAGATATATATACACCAGAGTGCACATACTCTCTGTACTGACCTCAAGTGGTTTGGAATAATTTAATGTGTGCGACTGTGGTAGAGCTCCTCTCCTCTCCTCTTGGGGTTTGTCTATGACCTCCTCTTTTGTCAGGATTTCTCTCTCCATGATAACAATAGGTAACAATAGGTAAAACCGTCTCATTTGGGTCATACCACAACCTTGCTCCAGGTCTCATTTTCCTTGACATCTGTTTTTGCATCGCTAGAGATAGCCACAACTGCAGCAGCCATCTTAATTGTAGCGTTAATGTTTAAAGTAATTTGTTTAACATTGAAATGTATCAACAAGACTGTTCAGCATTATACAGTTGGTAAGTTTCTTACATAGCTATTGATGGATGGCTGATCCTCAAAAAATATATTTGCTGGATTCAGTCTTCTCCAGCAGTTTAAGCTTCTTAGTTGGGCTGAATACAAGACGAAAGGAGATGTCAAAACAAAACAAAACAAAATATGGTCAATAAATCCAGGAAAATATATGAACAAAAAAGGCATGCAATAATTCACCTCCCCACGCTCCTAAGATTTATTTCCAAGCTGTCTCAGGAACCAAACCCTTTATTTATAGTCTTGCCTACTTTGCTATTGCATTGGGCAGATACCAAAGAAAGCCTTCATTGAGAGGAAGGGAGGCTACTGTTGGTTTTTAACCAAATATGAAGTATACAGACACCAAAAGCACATTAGGCTGCTCTTGTTCCATGCACATATGGGTAGTATGCTTCACGTCTGGATAGGTTCCATTTCAAAATTCATGCCATAACCAGCTGTATTACTGCTAAAACCTTTTGGTAGGTCTTACATATCCCTACCAGTGCTGCCTGAAATTAGCATGTTGGATTGTGTTTTTAAGAACACACAACAAATATTTCCCAACCCTCCCATCTGAGTGTAAGTGTGCTGATGTTAGAGAGGTACATTTCCAAACCTGGCGTTAGGGCTGGAAAATGCCAGTGCGCCCGTTTTTACATTACTAAATTGCAAACTAACATGTGTTTGACACTTAACACCAGCTGAAAATAGAGCCCTACATTTCTAAAAACACATTGATGTGCTAGGTTGGAGGGCCAATCCACTCACCATGCCTTTCTAACCCTTGTTCAACCTTAGTGATATTGAATGACCAAAACAGCACCAAAACGAAAATTGAGATGCTGGGGAGAGGTTATTGTTTTTTTCAGCCAAAATGGCTGCTGTGAAGAGGAAATGCACAATGTACAGTCACCAGACTGCCCGAATCTCCAATCCTGCTGCTTCTTTGATAAACCAAGTCAGACAGTCTGAAGGTGTCCATGTGGAAACTGTTGTTAGAAGGCCCGATCATCATCGAGACAGAAAGCCTTAATTGAGAGCTGTCATCATTAGAGGAGAAAAACTGGCATACAGAGTGACTCCATGATGCCCTGTTTGGCTAGCAGGAAGCTGTGCTCTGCAGGATGTCACCGAAGCGGAAACATGCCCCATAATGCTCCCCTTTATCACGGCAGGCTGCTGCTCTCATGGGCACTGATGGAGGGAGCAGTGGATGATTCCTTAGGGACAAGGGGGGTGCTGTGTGACACAAGAGCCTCAAATACTTGTAGCTGCTTTTTCTATATTGGCTTTCCCAGTTCGTCTCCGCGGAAGGCTGGAAGATACCACAAATTATAACATCATTCAAATGTTTCTGTACAGTATGTATGATGTATCCCATCATTCAAACTTGTCGCAAAGCATTTCATATTATTCTGTACATAAATCCGAGACACTCCATTTGATATTTTACGTTTCGTATATGTATACATTTGTCCATGTCCATCGTCCATTTTGTATGATATATTATGAATTAAATTTCGTATGATATGTTGCGAATTTGCAAAATGTACAATGTTAGAATAAAAAAAATGTATGATATATTCCAATTTCCAATTTGTTGTGGCTAAGTGACTAATGCTAACGTTAGCTAGCTGGCTAACATTAGCAAGGCTAGGGGTTAGGGTTAGGGGAAGGGTTACCTAAAAGGGTTAAGGTTAGGGTTAGGGATATGGGAAGGGTTAGCTAACGTACCAAGTCGTTGCAAAGTAGCTAAAAAGTAGTAAGTTGTTGAAAAGTTGCTAATTAGCTAAAATCCAAAAGTTGTCCTCTTGCTTGCTAGACGTTCGTGTTGTACACCCACCCATCCACTCCGACCAACCACCCTCCTTTCCTTTTTTGCCTTAAGTAACCTTCTGTCTTATGTAACCATACCAAACATAACATTTTATACTAATTTGAGTGTCTTGGATTTACTTTTACTATGAGACCAGGATGTATTATTACCTGCACTTAGCCAGATAAAACACATACACTTCTCTACCACCCTTCATTTTGAAAGCGTGAGTCCCATTTTCAAATGCTGTGACATTTCACAAGAACGAATACTCTCTCTGGGAGTCAGGCAACGTCACTAATGCTGTTATAAAAGCCACTTTGAGCCCTTTGCAAATACCAAGGCAGACAAACATGTGCATCCAGATGCTGTGGGCATTTCATATGTTGATATTTAAAGGCGCAGGGAACACATAGCGGGGTGACAAGCAGATGGGGTGTAGGGACTATGGGTCGCAGGGTGACAGAACACACATGGTAACTGCCAGAATGACAAGGATTTGGTGAGTGGCCTCAAAGAGAGGGCAACAGCTGATACCAAATGATAAGAAGGAATAATCCCAATCTGGTTACATTACTTGATATAGCTGTTGTTCAGACCTATTCTCCAATCCGAGGCAGATATTATTGTACTTGTTGATATACAATATCTGTCGTTAATCCTTGTTCTGTAGTTTATAATTCCGGTGTTTTCTATTGTCTCCTGAGACAGTTCCTGTTCTCTGACTTGTTGCTATATCTGGTGTGGTGGTTGTGGTCTGTCCTGCTACCCGGGGCTGAGTTGGGCTGGCAGTAGAGTGGGATAATTCCCAGAGGCAGTGGAGGGGGACTGGAGTGTGGAGCGGTCTGTGACATTTCCTGCCTGTCAAGGTCTGTACTCGGAATCCACAGATTGTATACCTACCGCCGCCAGCTTTGGCTCCTCGACTCTGCACACTGTCACAACTCATCTGACCATAAGCGAGTGGTTTGTGAACTGAAGCAGCCCCCCTGGTGGGAACCGGAGTAAACCCACTTCAGGTTCCAATAGAACAGGGGAAACGGGCATGTTGAGTGCACTCGTATGTGGGAGGCTTACCTGGGCCAGAGGGGAAATAAACTGAAATGGAGATACTTACATTATGTCCATCTGTGAGTAGTACAATGTATGATGAGATGATCTTTACGAGTCTGCACAAGCCTTTGTGTTTGCAATATTGTCTTTTGATGGGAGACTTATGTGACAGGATGGTTTAAAATTGTGCAAATGCAATGTCTTCCGTTGCTATAGTGTATATAAACAGCAGCGGCAATAGAGGATGTCGTTTCCAAATATCATTAGGTTTCCCTATCAGGGGGGCACTTTAGATTTGTGAAGGCTCTGAACCTCTTGGGAAGGATTACATGCAACACAGAGAACGATTTTGTAATACAAATATTTTGAGTAGCCAAGGACAGGGATGAATTTCAATACTAATGTGCAGTGGTCATGCTAACTTATGACGAGACATCCCCCGGGGAGCAACACACAACATCAATTTTGTTTCAAGACATTTCCTTTTAGAAGTTTCTAGCTAGGCACTCAGCCCAACAGTCGAGTCGGAGGACTATCAATTAAATATACTAGCACAATAACTACAGTATCTGTACCTTTCTACACACTCCCTTACTTGCGTGTCCACCTAAACCAGCATGTGGGGCTATGTAATAATGATCACACAACATGCAGGTAGGCTTCACTTTGTGCTAGTGTAGATAAGACATTAGTCTCGTCATGCAGTGGGAGAAGTCAGAGGAGAGCATGCTCTCACTGAACAAGCATGCTCACTATCTGGCTGGTACTTTATCAGAAAAGAGCAGAGGACTGGCTTGTGGTATAGTAGAACGAGAGAGAAAAACTGAGAGAGAGATAGAGCGAGATAATTTGTTTTTCCAAGCAGAGGGGGAGGCATTGGGGTCTTCCATTAGGTAATTGTTGCCCTCCTGAAAACAGTAGGTTGTACACTGAATTTTCAGTAAATACATCCTGTAGCTTCGAAGCTCCATATTACATGACACATTCAGAGCTAGAAATGAACCTCTGACAATTGTCAGGGGGCTCAACTGTGGGACTAGCCATGGCCTAATTGTCTAATTGAATCGTAGAGGTTCACTGATGCTGTGTGTGTGTGTGTGTGTGTGTGTGTGTGTGTGTGTGTGTGTGTGTGTGTGTGTGTGTGTGTGTGTGTGTGTGTGTGTGTGTGTGTGTGTGTGTGTGTGTGTGTGTGTGTGTGTGTGTGTGTGTGTGTGTGTGTGAACATTCGTTGCCGTGTGCTACTGTATTTGCATGGTAAATATATATATTTAATCATTTGACACTGAATATTTTGTTAATTTAGTGCATTTTCCCATTTGTTTGATGGTGCACTAAATGTGTCCTCCCTACTCTATGTTAAATGTAACAAATTCCCATTAGTTCTGGTTGGATTAGTCCCTGGCGGTGATGCTAATTTCATAATCTGTTGCTCCGTCGGGTTCCCGACCTCTTGCAGAGTCACAGGGAGGATTTAATTATAGGCACAATGCAAGCCACATATATTTTACTCTTTATGTATTCAGTGCCCAAGACAGCACATTTCTACAAAATATAGTTTACAAACAGTTGATTATAACTCCTGCAGGCAATTTGACCTCCCCATCTAACTCCACAATCAAAGTGAAAAGCGTGATTATGTGATAAAGAGTGTTGAGTTGCGAGAACGCTTCATTGCATTTATGTATAGTTATAATCTCTGGCTGTGTTACTTGAGTATCCCATAGAATTTTTTTAAACTGAAGAAGCCGGGCCTCGAGCACTCATTTTTACTCTAACATTCTAATAAATACATTTTGTGTAAGGTATCATCGAAATGATCCTTTGGTGGTGTTTATGAAGGTCTTGGGTAACATCAGAATATGAAAAATGACTATTTCAAAAGAACACAATACCATTTTCATAGGTTTATGTTATTGTAGGCTATCCGCTGCCACATGCTCACGTGGGGGGCGCATGGAACATTGTATCGCTAATTTCTTCAACTTTGAGAGTTATTTGGCAATGGACAGGGTTTTGGAAACCTCAGAATCTGCTCTTTCTGATACTATATAGAAATCAACGTCTTACCTGTATGTGACTCCGTAGCAGTGGTGATTTTAGGATATACATCTTGGTGGGACAAAAAAAAAAGTGGGATGCATGCCAGCAAAGCCACTACACAAAACAACACTTAACAATACATTTATTGCACTATAACAGTGACAAACGGTGCCCACAAATGGTTAGCTCCTACTTAAAGCTGTCCCAACAGCAGAGTCCCAACACCTTATCACTGCGAAGCCTGGCTTTCAGCGGGGCCTTGTCTGGCAGTGAAACAGTTCATTCAACTTAATTTACTGCCTTTTCAAAACATAATTGATATGGCAGACTTGCTTAAACAAATGTGGCTTCTACTGACAATTGAGAAGTACAAACTTTGGCATAAGGGGACGACAAGCGGACAAGAGGCAATCAGTAATTTCGATTAAGACATTAATTAGCAAGCAACGCCGAACGTAGTCAATATACAGTGGGGCAAAACAGTATTTAGTCAGCCACCAATTGTGCAAGTTCTCCCACTTAAAAAGATGAGAGGCCTGTAATTTTCATCATAGGTACACTTCAACTATGAAATCTTGCTCTTTTGTAGGTGACCAAATACTTATTTTCCACCATAATTTGCAAATAAATTCATAAAAAATCCTACAATATAATTTTCTGGATTTGTTTTTCTCATTTTGTCTGTCATAGTTAAACAGGTTATATAGGCTGTTTGTGCACCACCAAGTTAGAACAGTAGGTCAAAATGAAGAGGTGAAAATAGACCAAATAATTAGGGTGAGGCACATTGAACGCTGTTTGGGTCTTTGCGTGTCAAAAAATATACGTCATATAACACTATTTGACACTTCAAATAACACAATTCTATTATAGAATGTTGTGTGTGCTGAATTTGCACGTGCAGGCGAAGCACCACAACCACGATGTGTTTACAATGTCGTGTTGGTGAAAATAGACCAAATTATTAGGGTGAGGCATATTAGTTACTAATAGCTTACTACACAACATACACTTAGTATTACTTTCTTAGCTACAGTATACATTTCTCCCTTGCATATTGCATCATTTACGCAGCAGCACACAATACATTTTTGGACTCATTCACGCCCTGATCTGTTTCACCTGTTCCTGTGATTGTCTCTACCCACTCCAGGTGTTGCTTATTTTCCCCAGTGTATTTATCTCTGCGTTTCCTGTCTCTCTGTGCCAGTTCGTCTTGTATGTTAGTCAAGTCAACCACCGTGTTTTTCCCGTACACCTTTTGCTGTTCTCCTTTTGATAGTCTTCCCGGTTTTGACCCCTGCCTGACTCTGGACTACGGACCCGCCTGCCTGATCATCCTGCCTGCCCTGACCTTGATGCTGCCTGCCCTGACCTCGATTCTGCCTGCCCTTCGGTACCTTTTGGACTCTGAACTGGTTTTGATCCTTTTGCCTGTCCACGACCAGTCTCCTGCCTTACCTTATTGGATTAATGCATTTTGTAAGACTCCAACCATCTGCCTCCTGTTTCTGCATCTGGGTCTCTCCTTGTGTCAGGATAGACTCACCTTGTGAAGGTGGCGTAGTGGTCCTTCGTCGGCAAATTTTGTCATCAAAGAGTGGAATTCTCAAGATTTTTGGTGCGAACTCTGGAAAACAAAACACAGCTACTTCATTGAATAGCAGGCTAACGTTAGTGGTTTCTTTGCAACGCTTGCAGGTGGCCACTGATTCCTTCCAAACAACTCATTGTTGAATTTGCGATTTCCTACCTGTTGTGTAATCTTAATGTACAATGGTCGATGAGCACCGAAAAGTTTTATCTATAATTTCTCTTCATATCACAATTAAAAATGATTTGCCAGTAGATGGTCGACATGATGACAATTGTTGAAGACTGCTAGCTAAGACTCTGAAAGTAAGATGTTGACATGATCATTCCAATCAAAGCTACTGTAGATATAATGTGATTTAATGTCATTCTATCTGTGGCCAATTACCTTGAGCCTTCTTGGATGGGCACTTCTAATATAACTCTATGCCCCAACCCAAGGGGCTAACATTTTCAAGCTCTAACCTTAGAATTGGTGATGACGTACTGTCCCATGAGTGACAGGAAACTGAGCCAAACATGACAGAAAACTGAGCCAATCAGGTGCAATGCTCTGTATTTTCTGCTGGCAAGCCCCACCACCACAGAAAGCACTGAGCTAGGCTGAAACACCTGCATTTTGGAGCTGCCTTACTCAAGAAAGCAAAAAAGAAACCATGTTTGTATGCAGCTTTATTAACTCAATAAAAACATTTTTTACATTTTACATTACATTTAAGTAATTTAGCAGATTGTTTGCAAACTGATATGTGACACGTAATAATGCCAAAATAACAAGCAAAACAGAGCTGCGAGATAAGTTCTATATATTATTGAAACAATGTTGAGATTGCTTGTGAGAATGACAACAGGTGTGGTTCCACGGGGGAAAGAGTCTATTGGGGAAAGGTTCCCGTGGGGGTTGCCATGGAAGCCAAGAAGGGGAGTGAGGTGTGTGTGTGATTGTGTGTGTGTGTGTGTGTGTGTGTGTGTGTGTGTGTGTGTGTGTGTGTGTGTGTGTGTGTGTGTGTGTGTGTGTGTGTGTGTGTGTGTGTGTGTGTGTGTGTGTGTGTGTGTGTGTGCGTGTGGGGGTCTGGGAGAGGAAGTGTGTCCATCTGATGAATAGGCATGTGCCTGAACTCAATTTTATACACTAATTGTAGTTTTTTGACCGGGAACACCACAGGTGTACAAAAGTTAAATAAAACACCAAAATCATCAAAATGTATTTTGTGTGTTCAGATGACTTGTGTGGACAAAGTCATGGAACCTTAAGACAATCAGATGAAATTAATTTCATTTTTCAGAGAAAAAAATGTGTAAACCGGTCGGAACAGAGCAGGAGGGTTAAAAATGGCAGAGATGTTCACGTTTAATTCATATTGATTTAAAATGACTCATTTGTCTCTTCTAGTGTTAATGTACCAAAGAGACGTAATCCTCTCTGAGATGCTTTTTGACTCCAGGCATTAGATACACTACCATCCATACATGTGGTATGATGGCTCTTATCTTGGAATTGCACCAAACTCACAATATACGAAGTCTGCAAGAGAGAAAGAGAAGGGGAAAGATGGACAGAGAGAAAGAACATTATTTTTTTCAAACAAAGGGTGTCTTCCATAGGATAATGGAAGACTCAGGTTGTACAGTGAGATTCCAGTGAACCGAATTGAGCTGTAAATACATCCTATGGCTTCCAAACTCCACATTACATGACACCCTGAGAGCTAGAAATGAACCTCTGATAATTGTCATGGGGCTGAACTGTGGGGCTAGCCCTCGGCCAAATAGTCTAATTGAATCATAGAGGTTCAATGGTGCTGTGTGTAAGTGTGTGCGTGCGGTGTGTGTGTGTGTGTGTGTGTGCGCACGTTCGCCGCCGTGTGCTATTGCATTTGCATGGTGTAGATATGTATTTAATCTTTTGACACAGAATTTTTTTTGTTCATTTAGTCAATTTTCCCATTTGTTTGATGGTGCACTAAATGTGTCCTCCCTACTTTACGTTAAATGTAACAAATTCCCATTAGTTCTGGTTGGATTAGTCCCTGGCGGTGATGCTAATTTCATCATCTGTTGCACTGAACGGGTTCCCGACCTCTTGCAGAGTCAGTGGGAGCATACAATTCTAGGCACAGTGCAAACCACATATATTCTACTCTTTAGGTATTCATTGCTCCAGACGACACATTTCTACAACATATAATTGACAAATAATTGATTATAACTCCTGCAGGCAATTTGACCTCCCCGTTGGACCTTCTAACTCAATCAAAGTAAAGAACATGATTATGTGACAAAGAGTACTGAGTTTCAAGAACGTTTCAGTGCATTGATTTCTAGTTATATACTCTTCCTGTGTTGCTGGCGTTTATGATGCCGGTGAACAGGCTCTCGCTTGTGTTACCCGTTTCGCAGGGAAATGAGGCAAAAGATGTGGAGATTTCTAATTACATTTGTATGTCAATCATAGGACTCGGCTTTCCAGATTGTCTTACGAGTCAAATTTGTCTCTACCATGTCTATTGGTGTATGCACTTTATTGGCAATCAACTGAAATAGTGTCAGATTGGTTTTTAACACAATAGAAGCCAGGCTTAGAGTATTCATTTTTACTTGAACATTCTTACAGTCTAATAAATACATTTCAAATAAGGTATTGGAAAAATAATCCTTTCAGTTTCAGAGTTATTTGACAATCGTAAAGGTTTTGGAAACCTAAGAATCTGCTCTTTCTAATACTACACTGAACAAAAATATAAGCGTAACATTTAAAGTGTTGGTTCCATGTTTCATGAGCTGAAATCAAAGATCCCTGAAATGTTCCATACACACACAAAAAACGTATTTCTCTCGAATTTTGTGCACAAGTTGGTTTACATCTGAGGTAGAGAGCACTACTTCTTTGCCAAGATAATCCATCTACTTGACAGGTTTGGCATGTCAAGAATATGATTAAACAGCATGATCATTAGACATATGCACCTTGTGCTGGGGACAAAAAAAAGCAGCCATTATAAAACGTGCAGTTTTTTTCACACAACCCAATGCCACTGCAGGAATGTCCACCAAAACTATTGCCAGAGAAGTGGAGGCCAACATTGGTTGTGGTCTATGGCCTCACAACCGCAGACCACGTGTATGGCAATGTGCGGGCGAGTGGTTTTCTGATGTCAATGTTGTGAACAGAGCTCCCCATGGTGGCGGTGTGGTTATGGTATGGGCAGGTATAAGCTATAGACAACGAACACAATTGCATTTTATTGATGGCAATTTGAATGCGAAGAGATATCGTGACGAGATCCTGAGACCCATTGTTGTGCCATTCATCCGCCGCCTGTTTCCTACCTCATGTTTCAGCATGATAATGCTCGGCCCCATGTCGCAAGGATCTGTACACAATTACTGGAAGCTGAACATGTCACAGTTCTTCCATGGCCTGCATAGTCATTAGACATGTCACCCATTGAGATGTGGATCGACGTGTACGACAGCGTGTTCCAGTTCCCGACAATATCCAGCAACTTCGCAAAGCCATTGAATAGGAGTAGAACAACATTCCACAGGCCACAACCAACAGCCTGATCAACTCTACGCAAAGGAGATGTGTCGTACTGCATGAGGCAAATGTTGGTCACACCAGATACTGACTGGTTTTCTGATCCACGCCACTACCTTTTTTAAAGGTATCTGCCACCAACAGATGCGTACACTGTATGTATTCCCAATTATGTGAAATCCATCGACTAGGGCCTAATGATTGTATTTCAAATGACTAATTTCCTTATGTGAACTGTAACTCAGTAAAATCTTTGAAATTGTTACATGTTGTTTTTATATTTTGGTTTAGGCTTATTTACAGTAATATATATGCCATTTAGCAGACGCTTTTATCCAAAGCGACTTACAGTCATGTGTGCATACATTCTACATATAGGTGGTCCCGGGGATCGAACCCACTACCCTGGCGTTACAAGTGCCATGCTCTACCAACTGAGCTACAGAAAGACCATGATGCAGACATAGAAAGAGAAAGCCCTGTAATCACACTAAAGGGACCTCTTCGGAGCGCAGGCATACCTTTTTCTCTCGAACACCTAAGGATGAGTTATTTTTCTCCATAGATCCTTTCCTTTTCTCTACTGTACTCTCTGAGATTGTGTAACACATGACAATGTCTTCTTGGTCTAATGATGTCTTTGTGACTCTGTCTATTAGTCAAGTCTCTGCATCACATACTATTTACAGTCCTCAGTCATTTGACATTATATCAATTTGCTCATGACTAACATGATTCGTGTTAGCGCTTTTCTTAAGGACATAGGAGTGTGAAAACATGTTCTCTTATCTGTTAGAGCTGAGATCTTGGTCCAAACAAAGAGTCTGTGTGTTTATTATCTTGGCTCTGAGTTGTACTGGCATTTACTTGCCTGTCAGTAATAAGCCAACGATGGCTGTCTAACGTTTAGATTATCTTATGCTATCCTTATGACAGGGAAATCCTTCATATTAAGCACATTGCTTGTTTGGTTTGGTAGAAGATAGATTATTAACCTTTTCTGCTTACACATATTGTATATATATTTTAGATGGAATGAAATTAGAGCACAATTTAACACACACTCCAATGTTCATCAATTTCCTCTGTTTATCAGCTGCAGAATCAGTTTTAGAGACTGCTGGAGAGCGGACTCACAAGGCAATCAATAACTTAAATCAACCAGTCGACTGAAAACAACCAAAAGAAAGATCATATCCCTCCATACTGGACTTGCGCATCAGTTTGAAAGATTGTTTGCCATTCCCTGTCTCTTCCTATTCACTTTTGAGTAGGAGAAGTTGAGATGAGAAATGTACTCTGGTATATAATAGCTCCAACTCGTCACTGTCTTGATGGAGGTGCTCGGCCTGACTGCCAATGAGTGCCTGGGTGGGGATGACTCACTAGAAATGACAGCTCAGAGGAAGACAGCAAATAGCATTTGTAAATGTTTGCTGATAAATATCTTGTGGCAACTGGCGAGGTGCCTTTTTATGATGAGAAGACTTGGATTGATTGAGAGTGAACCATTATCCCGAGGAAATGTATGAAAATAACATCATGGTATTACATGAGTGTATTCTCATGTGGCAGTAGTGTAATAGTGTGAAACCGTGTAATTATTGTTCATAGTTATAGAGGCAATATAGGTGGCTGGTTGCCAGAATATCAATAGTGGTGGAAGTCAATAATCGTTGAGAAAATATTTGTGCAAAGTTTCAAAGATACACTACATGGCCAAAAGTTGTGGTCAAACATCTCATTCTGAAAAGCATGGGATTTAATATGGAGTCGGTACCCCTTTTGCTGTATTATTAACAACCTCCACTCTTACGGGAAGGCTTTCCACTAGATGTTGGAACATTGCTGCAGGAACTTGTTTCCATTCAGCCACGAGAGCAATATTGAGGTCGGGCAGTGATGTTGGGCATTTAGGCCTGGCTTGCAGCCGGCGTTCCAATTCCTCCCAAAGGTGTTCGATGTGGTTGAGGTCAGGGCTCTGTGCAGGCCAGTCAAGTTCCTCTACACCGATCTCGACAAACAGTTTTCTGCATGGATCTTGCTTTGTACACGGGGGAATTGTCATGCCGAAACAGGAAAGGGCCTTCCCCAAACTGTTGACAAAAAGGTATGCTGTAGCGTTCAGATTTCCCTTCACTAGAACTAAGGGGTCTAGCCCAAACCATGAAAAAACCATGATCTCCACACCATTATTCCTCCTCCACCAAACTTTGCCGTTTGCACTATGCATTGGGGCAGGTAGCGTTCTCCTGGCATCTGCCAAACCCAGATTTGTCTGTCGGACTGCCAGATGGTGAAGCGTGAATCATCACTCCAGAGAACGCGCTTCCACTGGTCCAGAGTCCAATGGCGGCGAGCTTTAAACCACTCTGACACTTGGCATTGCACATGGTGATCTTAGGCTTGTGTGAGGCTGCTCAGCTAATGAAATCCAACGAACAGTTATTGAACTGGCGTTGCTTCCAGAGGCAGTTTGGAACTCGGTAGTGAGTGTTGCATGTCCCGTTTTGTGAGCTTGTGTGGCCTTCCACTTAACGGCTGAGCCGTTATGCTCCTAGACGTTTGCTTTTCACAATAACAGCACTTACAGTTAACCGGGGCAGCTCTAGCAGTGCTGCAATTTGACGAACTGACTTGTTGAAAAGGTGGCATCCTATGACATTGCAACGTTGAAAATCACTGAGCTCTTCAGTACGGGCCATTCTCCTGCCAATGTTTATTTATGGAGTTTGCATGGCTGTGTGCTCGATTTTATACACCCGTCAGTAACGGTTGTGGCTGAAATAGCTGAATGCACTATTTTGAAGGTCCACATACTTTTGACCATTCGGTGTATATTGGAATAATCTAGAACATCATTCTAAATAATGAATGAATAGGAGAACGAATCATGTTACATTGAGATTTACTGTGCAGAGAGGGTGCCAGGACTATATGCAAATACTACCATAACTATGTTTCTTGGCAGGAGAAGAGAAATCCAATAGAAACTCTGCATTAATCTGTACACCTTAGACCTTTACACTTTAGGCATGGCCTTTCCCCAGACTTCAAAGACATCCCCAATAGGAAGATTATTTTTAGAAAACGCCTCTAGCTAGCACTGTGCCGAGAACAGTGGCAGTTGAGGTGAGAGAAGAAAGAAAACAAGGAAAGAGAGAGAAGAAATGGAGGTGAAAAGGTGTGAAGGGAGGGGTGGAGGGTGGAGGGATATGCACCAGTGGGCTCCCCAGGGTTGGTTAATTACCTGGGGGGAGTTCACAGTGGGACAGTCATATGTTCAGACACTCAGGTGTGACTGTCTTGTTTTCTTTAAAAGCTTTGCACCTTCTGGGCTGTCTAAAACATTGTGCAGCAAGCTGTGCATACACGTCACCAAAAAGAATGTCTGACAGGAATTGTGTGGGCCTTGAGATGAATCTGTCACCTTGGTTCAATACTCCATATCCCATTTATAGATATTTTTTATGGAGATTTGACTTTATCTCAGCATCAATTACTACGGTATATGTTATTACTTATTTTATAATAAAGGCAGGTAGATGGCAATGCAATGAATTGGAAGATAATGCCTATTTTCTATTTCTCTCCTGTTATTATTCTGTCATGGTAGAGATGTGCTTAGCTGGGAAAAGACAACATATTGATAGTTACATACTTCAACCAAGGAATCATCCAATTCTATTTGTCAAGTCAAACACACTCTCTCTCTCTCATACTTTCACCTCCTTCTCACCAATGTTCATGTTGATCTATGATTCCTATCCCAGAGTGCTTTGCTGACCTAAAAATACCCCTCTATTGTGACCAGATGTCTGCAGGGTAGTGCAGATTTAAAGGGGACCTTCTCCATCGTGGGAGAGCCGTCATGCTTACAGTGGCAAGACGAGCCTTGCTGTGGACACAATGCACTAGCAGAAAATTACCAATATATCCTTCTCCAACACACGCTGGTAGGCGTGGGCTGTAATTCCTCCTGAGTGGTCGGTTGTCAAAACGAGAGGGGTTGAGTGGTTGAAATGGAGACGTACAAAATAAAAACCTGGCCTAAGTGAAAGTATTACACAGTGGCTGAGTACAAGAGAGGATGCAGCAAAATACTTTGGGATTTGAAGTGTTGCTTCTTCTCAGGCAGTATCACAACAAGGGGAAAGCAACACAGAGAGCCGTAATGTTTTGTTTTGTAAATGTACAGTATGTATACAGGTTGCAGGTGCCTTAACTATCTGCTGTATGAAAATTCCGTAGTGTCCTATATCCTGTTTGTATTTCAGGCAACATAATTATACGTTGTCTCTTGTGTCTTCTTTAGTACTGGTGAACATGATGTGCTGGACTATTGTGACAAGCTTGTCAGGCAAGATCCAGATGATGGTCCTGTAGAATACCGTACATCTGGTGTCTTGTTCTAACAAAAGGCCATATCTGACCAACCTGCTCGATTCGGTCTTATGTAGCAAAATTGGATATTGTGTTTTTTTTACATTGGATAAAAGTAGAGACTTAGAGCTAGAAATGTGTATATCATACACTACAGTTGAGGAACAATGTGAAAGCTATTCTGCTTTGAAAGTTGATAACTTCTAACATCACTTTTGAGAAAATGGCCCTTGAATTTTTGGTAAACCTACTGGAGAGCTCTTCTTTGTCTAGACCCATTCAGAATTGTTCACACCCTCTTAAAGCACCGAAATGCAATTCGTTTCAGGAAACTAGGCATTTGTTGTGGGTCACCACTCCACAGCAGAGCCATTTGAACGTAAACTTTATTTTTTGTTCAAAATGCGTTTTTTGGCAGAAGTGCCTTCTGGAACATGTGAACTTTCATGTGCTATTTAAATTTGATCGATTATTTACGTTTTAGGATACCTAAAGTTGGATTAGGAAAGTTGTTTGAAATGTTTGGACCAAGTTTATAGGTAATTTATTAGATAATTTGTAGTCATTTTGGGCAAGTTGGAACCAGTGTATTTCTGAATCAAACGCGCCGAATAAATTGACATTTTGGGGATATAAAGAAGGAATTTATCGAACAAAAGGATCATTTGTGATGTTTCTGGGACATTTTGGAGTGCCAACAGAAGAAGATCTTCAAAGGTAAGGCATTAATTATATCGTTATTTATGACTTTCGTGTCACACCTCCCTGGCTGAAATATGTTTGTCATGCATTTGTATGATGGGGCGCTGTCCTCAGATAATCGCATGGTTTGCTTTCGCTGCAAAGCCTTTTTGAAATCTGACACGGCTGCTGGATTAACAAGAAGTTTCACTTTATTTTGATGTATTACACTTGTGATTTTATGAAAGATAAATATTTCTAATAATTTAATTTGAATTTCGCACTCTGCAATTTCATCGGATGTTGTCGAGATGTTCCGCTCGCGAAACGTCTAGCCGTAACAGTTAAGTTTAAGCCCCACACATCTTTTTAAAGGATTCACATGTGAGGCCATGTACTAATCAACCAAAGATTTCAAGACTGAAGGCTGGTTTTACGCTATGGTGTGTTTGTAAATTCAATCTGGAGTGCCAGAATGCGCTCAGAGTGCACTCTAGGTGTTCATAAACTCAGAGCTTTATCAGCTTGTCCGTTTGTAAATTCAGAGCGCACACTGGATGCTCTGGTCAAGGAGGAGTAGGGTTGACTCAAACAGGAGCAGGGTTGACTCAAACAGTAGGGTTGACTCAAACAACAGCAGTCAAGCACCCAAGCTAACTGGCTACTTACAGACACAAATGAGACAGCTCACTCTGACCATTTTACTTCCCCTAGCAGACATGGTTAGGATGTTTTTATGTTATCTAGAGCTTTGGTGACTGTGCTGCTGACAACAATTTAATTATGCTTTTTTGTCAACATTCACTGACAGTTATTCTGCTCTCTGGCACACTCAGATGAGAGTGCTCTGAAATCGGAGTAGATAGCCAGAGCAAATTTACTAGCTACCAGAGACCTTCTCCCTTACCTCACCTCGCTCATCAACTCATCCCTGACCGCTGGCTACGTCCCTTCCGTCTTCAAGAGAGCGAGAGTTGCACCCCTTCTGAAAAAACCTACACCCGATCCCTCCGATGTCAACAACTACAGACCAGTATCCCTTCTTTCTTTTCTCTCCAAAACTCTTGAATGAATGACCTTCTTGATCCAAATCAGTCAGGTTTCAAGACTAGTCATTCAACTGAGACTGCTCTTCTCTGTATCACGGAGGCGCTCCGCACTGCTAAAGCTAACTCTCTCTCCTCTGCTCTCATCCTTCTAGACCTATCGGCTGCCTTCGATACTGTGAACCATCAGATCCTCCTCTCCACCCTCTCCGAGTTGGGCATCTCCGGCGCGGCCCACGCTTGGATTGCGTCCTACCTGACAGGTCGCTCCTACCAGGTGGCGTGGCGAGAATCTGTCTCCTCACCACGCGCTCTCACCACTAGTGTCCCCCAGGGCTCTGTTCTAGGCCCTCTCCTATTCTCGCTATACACCAAGTCACTTGGCTCTGTCATAACCTCACATGGTCTCTCCTATCATTGCTATGCAGACGACACACAATTAATCTTCTCCTTTCCCCCTTCTGATGACCAGGTGGCGAATTGCATCTCTGCATGTCTGGCAGACATATCAGTGTGGATGACGGATCACCACCTCAAGCTGAACCTCGGCAAGATGGAGCTGCTCTTCCTCCCGGGGAAGGACTGCATGAACATGCAGGTAGCTAAACAATCAGGTTCAATGCTAGCTAGGCTAGCTAAAATTAGGCTATAACTATGCAAATGGCTCTGAGATACAAATAATAGTACTACACAGATCATACATGTAACGTTAGCTAGCGAGCCAGCCAGCTAACATTAGCTAGATAGCTAACAGTATGCTTTAACTTGAAATTAAAACGACATATTGACTAAATGTGTAACATCTGAAAATGTAGACTCTCTTAACCGTATACATGGATAGACACTTCTCCCTCTCTGTCACGGAGGCCATATTTGCCCTTAGTTTGAAGATGCAATTCGGAGACAGGTGTTTTATACAATAGCCGTCTGTTTGTTCTCTTTTTGACTCTCTCTGCATATTTGCAATCAAACGGCAGAATTTTCTCCATCTCCTATCATACTCTAATTTCATTAGGCATTCCATTGATTTCAAAACTCGATCTTACAGAAATTGGAGAGCAACACTTTTGCATTTCGACTACGTGATATCTTTTAAAAAAAGCTGCATTAGAAATGATTACCTACAGTTACTGACCAGCTTATGGTATAGACAGAAGCGTGCTACATGGCAGACCAATATGAACTCATCTCCCGGCATGTCCACCCCACCTGTATTATCTCAGCCAGTCATGGTTAGCAGGGAGATACCTGTCTTTTTCCGTAACTAATCCAACTAGGCTCGTAATATAACAACTGTATTTGTATTTACAGATGGCATACAAGTTTATTATTAATAACCTCTTTTTGTGCATGAACAGCTAGCGGGACACCTACGACAACATCCGGTGAAATTGCAAAGCGCGAAATTCAAAACACAAAAATCGTAATATTAAATGCTCACGAAAATACAAGTGTCATACTCCTTGTTAATCCAATCGCATTGTCAGATTTCAAAAAGGCTTTAAGGCGAAATCATACCATGCGATTGTATGAGAACAGAGCCCCACACCAAAATACTTTTTCAACCAGCACAGGCGTCACAAGATCACAAATAGCGATAAAAAATCACTAACCTTTGAAGATCTTCCTCTGTTTGCAATCGCAAGGGTCCCAGCTACACAATGAAAGGTCATTTTGTTCAATATAGTTTTTATTTATATTCAAAAAAGTCTGTTTAGTTTGCACCAATGATCTCAGTAATCCACTCGTTCAACAGGCATACAAACAAATCCAAAATGTTACCGTTAAAGTTCATCTACACAAGTCAAACGATGTTTCTAATAAATCCTCAGGTACTCTAATATCTAAATAAATTATAATATTATGTTCAATAGGGAAGATAAATAACAAAGAGCGCGCACCTCATTTTCGCGCCAACAAGACTACTTTTCTAATGAGACACCTTGTAGTTCTTCTAACTACTTGCTGATTTTTCAAAAAACAAGCCTGAAAACATTTCTAAAGACTGTTGACATCTAGTGGAAGCCATAGGAACTGCAATCTGGGTCCTATCTATTTGTATTTCCCAAAGGCTAGCACTGAAATGGCCTGTGACCTAAAAAAAGTATAATTCTGGATGGATTTTCCTCGGCTTTTCGCCTGCCATATCAGTTCTGTTAAACTCACAGACATTATTTTAACTTCTTAAGGGTATAGGGGGCAGCATTTTCACTTTTGGATAAACAGTGTGCCCAATTTCAACTTCCTGCTACTCATGCCAAGAATATAAGATATGCATATTATTAGTAGATTTGGATAGAAGTTTCTAAAACGGTTTGAATCATGTCTGTGAGTATAACATAATTTATGTAGCAGGCAAAACCCAGAGGACAAACCGTTCAGATTTCTTTTCAGGTTTGTTGGTTGGTTTGTTGTCTTCCTGTATTGAACACAGACAGACCAGTCTTCAATTTGATCGATTATTAACGTTTAAAAAGACCTAATGTTGCATTACAAAAGTAGTTTGAAATGTTTTGGCAATGTTTACAGGCCACTTTTGAAATATTTTGCTCTATTTGGAAGCTGTTTTTTTCTGGATCAAACACGCCAAATAAATGGACAATTTGGATATATATGGATGGAATTAATCGAACAAAAGGACCAATTGTGATGTTTATAGGACATATTGGAGTGCCAACAAAAGAAGCTCATCAAAGGTAAGGCATGTTTTATATTTTCTTTCTGCGTTTTGTGTAGCACCTGCAGGGTTGAAATATACTACCCTCTTTGTTTACTGTTGTGCTTTCACTGAAAAGCCTTTTAAAAATCTGACACATTGGCTGGATTCACAACGAGTGTTGCTTTAATTTCGTGTCTTACATGTGTGATTTAAGGAAAATTGGAATTTATAGGAATTTATTTAAATTTGACGAGCTGCATTTTCCCTGGCTGTTGGCCAAGTGGGACGCAAGCGTCCCCTCTACCGTAAGAAGTTATTAACAGTTTTAGAGACTGAGTGGTTTCTATCCAATGCTACCAAGTATATGCATATCCTAGCTTCTTGGCCTGAGTAACAGGCAGTTTACTTTGGACACGATAGTCATCCGAAATTCCGAACAAAAAACAAAACAGGGTTAAGGTAATTTCTTCTCCATACATGTCCATATGATTCTGCCTCTTAGAACTGAGGGCGATGTTTGCATTGCTCCACCTGAGCACTGGTCTGACACTGATCTAAACCCATAACTGCACGTCGGTCAGGAAGAAGCAGGGGTTTCTTTGCTTTCCCCAGCAGTTAGCAGCTGCGTCCCTGTCAGAACACACTGGCATCCATGATAAATAACACCATGGGAACGTGAAAGGCCGGGCCCATGACTCACAGGCCTTTGTCTAGCATGCCATTCTGATGTTGATGGCTGTGGATTTGGATGGGAACGCTCACCTCCTGGCAAATAAGACAGGGCCACAGAGAATACAACTGGGAGGCTGAGTGTAACTGTAAGAGCCATTTTATATATGTAAAATGACATAGAATATGTTTTGGTAAACATTTTATTGCTTAGAATTATATGGAAACAGTCACTGTTTTTTAATAGTTTATGTCAATATAGAAATTCAGTTTGTATTGCTATTGTGACACCTGTTGACACCCTTTTGGTTTAGGACAGCAATTTAAAGGGTTAAACCTAAGATGGCCGCAATGAAGACAATTGGAACAGGTGTTTGAGCCTGAATAGAAGGAGTTAGTTTTCAACCACAGGTTTCAACCACCATAACAAAACAAATATTAATTTATCATCCTGGAACTGTGTGACAACCCGGCCAATTATTTGTGGGCAACAAATATAATTTAGCTGCAACTCTCAATGGGGAAATACAGTACATTGAAACCAACCCTGTAAAGGCGTCTGTAGAAGTGGCCTAGTTAAAATGTTGGGACATTGTTTAAAGCAACCACAGTACTCCAGTACTCTTCAGTCAATTAAAAAAAACTTTAGCTTTGCTGGATGTGCTCCTAATGCAAGTCAGCCCTGTACACTGTTTATATGCATTATATGAACCACATTCTGGGTTAGATTAATCAATGCTCCATTACTATGCTATTATTATTTGCATAATATTAAAACATACAGCGACTTCATTAGTTCCGGAGGCGATAGATATTGACGCTCCTACCCTTCAAATATTATTTTTGTTTGAACTCCAACAGTGGTATTGCTGAAAGGGATTGTTTACCCATTGTGTGCTTCAAAGTGCAACATGCAGCAATTGCACATTATATCCACAGGGAAACAAGCAAATGCTCAAAAACAGACATACATTCAGGTCCATAATTATTGGCAGCCTTGATAAAGATGAGCAAAAACTACAGTACAAAATAAATAATACATAGCTACTGTCTGCTCCCCCAAAAATGGGAAATGATGTTATTTTATACTAATACAAAGAGATTTTGTTTAAAAAGTAATAAAGACATCTCAATAAGATGGGCTAAAAAAATATTGGCACCCCTGTTTTCAATACACTATCACCCTTCCCTTGCGAGGATAATGACACTGAGCCTTTTTCTAAACTGTTTATGAGATTGGTGCGCATTAGGGGGGATATTCTACCATTCCTCAATACAGAAAATGTCCAGATCCTTGATATCCTTCGTCAGCTCTTATGGACTGCACTCTTCTATTCAAAATGGAAAACGTATCATACTGTGACGCTTAGTTCAATATCTTGAAAACTTGATTGCTGACATGAAAGCAATTTGGGTCTGTACTGTTTCAACAGTGGACTAATGAAACAAATACCAAAATATATTTTTTGAGAGGTAGTTTCCTTTAAAAGCTGCTCAATTTAACATGCCAGAGGAGGTAGCAAGGGCTCTGAGGCAACCAGTGGTGTAAAGTACTTAAATAAAAAATACTTTAAGGTACTACTTAAGTCGTTTTGGAGGGTATCTGTACTTGACTATTTATGTTTTTGACAACTTTTACTCTATCTTCACTACATTCCTAAAGAAAATATTACTCCAAACATTTTCCCTGGCCACACAAAGTGCTCATTACATTTTGAATGCTTAGCAGGACAGGAAAATTGTCAAATTCACCCACTTATCAAGAGAACACTTGGTCATCCCTACTGCCTCTGGCCTGGCGGACTCACTAAACACATAGTGGGGCAAAAAAAGTAGTTAGTCAGCCACCAATTGTGCAAGTTCTCCCACTTAAAAAGATGAGAGAGGCCTGTAATTTCCATCATATGACAGAATTTTTTAAAATATTTTTTTGTGGAAAATCACATTATAGGATTTTTAATGAATTTATTTGCAAAATAAGTATTTGGTAACCTACAAACAAGCAAGATTTCTGGCTCTCAAAGACCTGTAACTTCTTCTTTAAGAGGTTCCTCTGTCCTCCACTCGTTACCTTTATTAATGGCACCTGTTTGAACTTGTTATCAGTATAAAAAGACACCTGTCCACAACCACAAACAGTCACACTCCAAACTCCACTATGGCCAAGACCAAAGAGCTGTCAAAGGACACCAGAAACACAATTGTAGACCTGCACCAGGCTGGGAAGACTGAATCTGCAATAGGTAAGCAGCTTGGTTTGAAGAAATCCACTGTGGGAGCAATTATTAGGAAATGGAAGACATACAAGACCACTGATAATCTCCCTCGATCTGGGGCTCCATGCAAGATCTCACCCCGTGGGGTCAAAATGATCACAAGAACGGTGAGCAAAAATCCCAGAACCACACGGGGTCCTAGTGAATGACCTGCAGAGAGCTGGGACCAAGGTAACAAAGCCTACCATCAGTAACACACTACGCCGCCAGGGACTCAAATCCTGCAGTGCCA
Source organism: Oncorhynchus gorbuscha (assembly GCF_021184085.1). Lineage (NCBI taxonomy): Eukaryota > Metazoa > Chordata > Actinopteri > Salmoniformes > Salmonidae > Oncorhynchus > Oncorhynchus gorbuscha. The sequence goes on along the minus strand of NC_060191.1, from coordinate 37,151,847 downwards.
GACGTGTCCCCCTGCTTAAGCCAGTACATGTCTAAGTCGCTCTGGATAAGAGCGTCTGCTAAATGACTTAAATGTAAATGTAAATGTAAGTTTGCTAGAGAGCATTTGGATGATCCAGAAGAAGATTGGGAGAATGTCATATGGTCAGATCAAACCGAAATATAACTTTTTGGTAAAAACTCAACTCGCCGTGTTTGGAGGACAAAGAATGCTGAGTTGCATCCAAAGAACACCATACCTACTGTGAAGCATGGGGGTGGAAACATCATGCTTTGGGGCTGTTTTTCTGCAAAGGGACCAGGATGACTGATCCGTGTAAAGGAAAGAATGAACGGGGCCATGTATCGTGAGATTTTGAGTGAAAACCTCCTTCCATCAGCAAGGGCATTGAAGATGAAACGTGGCTGGGGCTTTCAGCATGACAATGATCCCAAACACACTGCCCGGGCAACGAAGGAGTGGCTTCGTAAGAAGCATTTCAAGGTCCTGGAGTGGCCTAGCCAGTCTCCAGATCTCAACCCCATAGAACATCTTTGGAGGGAGTTGAAAGTCTGTGATGCCCAGCAACAGCCCCAAAACATCACTGCTCCAGAGGAGATCTGCATGGAGGAATGGGCCAAAATACCAGCAACAGTGTGTGAAAACCTTGTGAAGAATTACTGAAAACGTTTCACCTCTGTCATTGCCAACAAAGGGTATATAACAAAGTATTTAGATAAACTTTTGTTATTGACCAAATACTTATTTTCCACCATAATTTGCAAATCAATTCATTAAAAAAATACTACAATGTGATTTTCTGGATTTTTTTTCTCGTTTTATCTGTCATAGTTGAAGTGTACCTATTATGAAAATTACAGGCCTCTCTCATCTTTTTAAGTGGGTGAACTTGCATAATTGGTGGCTGGCTAAATACTTTTTTGCCCCACTGTATGCATGTCTGAGATTTGGAGTGTGCCCCTGGCTATCTGTAAATGTTTTAAACAAGAAAATGGTGCTGTCTGCTTTGCTTAATATAAGGAATGTTTAATTATTTATACATTTGCTTTTGATACTTAAGTATATTTAAAACCTTAGACTTTTACTCAAGTAGTATTTTACTGGTTGACTTTCACTTTTAGTTGAGCAACTTTCTATTAAGGTATCTATACTTTTATAGATACTATAAGTACACAATGTACTGTGTAGGCTGGATAATATTAACTGTATAAACTGGCTGTTTGTAAAATGTTACATGAACTGAAGTTGTTCAAAATAGTTATGTTTGATTGTCTTTGGAGGTAAAACTAGCTGTCATTTAAAATAGCTTGGCTTCGATGGCATGCAGCTAAACAATCAACACAAAATGGCTGATGTCGATATGTGGGTGTAATGAGGAAGCCCGGCTCTAATCTATTGTATCTGTCAATTTGACAATTTGATTACAAATATAGGATTTAAATTTGCTCTCTGACTGCAAACAGCTTTCCCAAGCGCCGAATCATCATTGTCTTACGGAGAAGAAAACAAATGATAACAATATACTGCATTGTTGACGACGATCCAACGTACAAGTACTGCTGTGGAGAATCCGGATGAGGAAACGATCAAGGGAACTGGCGTGGGAGTGTGCGAGGGGAAGGGTCGGTGAGTGTGGGAGTTTGTCAATCACGTTTGACATGAGATGTCGGCAGTCATGGTGCATGCAGCATTGCTCTTGACAAAGAGGTTTGACACCTGTCAAATTAGTGCTCTACTTATAGCTCCCTGATGGTGCTGCAATGCTGTGATATTTTTAACAGAAGATATTGCCTTGGCAGTAGCTACAATATGTTACCCCAACGCAGTATAACACTGGAATACTGGCTAAGACCAGGATAACACAAATACTTATCCTCTTTAATGTTAATTACAACCTCTGAGTCTAATTAATGAAATGACTGAGGTGGCTGATGTATTTAATCAAACTATAATTAACATGGTAATACTGAAGAGGTGGAGCCAACTCCATGGGTATGGCTACCTGCAGAACGATTCAGCTCAGTTGAGTGAAGCACTTTGAAAGCCAGGCAAGTTTCAAAGCAAGCCTGCTCCAAGTGTCGGTCAGCCATAGAAAAGATCAGCAGTTTGAAATTCAATCACCTGGGATGATCAGCACATGCTGCAAGTGACTCAGAATATATTCTGGAACAGTTCATGCTCTTATCTAATAATTACATTTACATTTACATTACATTTAAGTCATTTAGCAGACGCTCTTATCACGCTTTTTATGTCAAATACATTAAAACCATCACATTCTGGGTAATTACAGTGTCTTCAGAAGGTATTCACACCCCTTGACTTTTTTCCACATTTTTTTGTACAGACTGAATTTAAAATGGATTAAATTGAGATGTTTTGTCAGTTGCCTACACCCAACAATGTTTTTATTAATAAAGAATGAAACGCTGAAATGTCTTGATTCAATAGGTATTCAACCCCTTTGTTATGGCAAGTCACATAACAAGTTGCATGGAATCACTCTATGTGAAATACTAGTGTTTAACATTATTTTATTAATGATTACCTCATCTCTGTACTCCACACATACAATTACCTGTAAGGTGCCTCAGTCGAGCAGTGAATTTCAAACACATTCATCCAGAAAGACCAGGGAGGTTTTCCAATACCTCGCAAAGTGTATATGGGTGATTTTAAAAAAAGCATTAAACATCCCCTTGAGCATGGGGAATTAATTTGTAATTACTCTTTGGATGGTGTATCAATACACCCAGTCACTACAAAGATACAGGCGTCCTTCCAAACTCAGTTGCCGGAGAGGAAGGAAACCGCTCAGGGATTTCAACATGTGGCCAATGGTGACTTTTAAACAATTACAGAGTTTAATGGCTGTGATAGGAGAGAATTGAGGATGGGTCAAAAACATTGCAGTTATTCCAAAATACTAACCTAAATAACAGAGTGAAAATAAGGAAGCCTGTACAGAATAAAAATATTCCAAAACATGCATCCTGTTTGCAACAAGGCACTAAAGTAATACTGAAAGAAAATGGCAAAGCAATTCACTTTTTGTCCGGAATACAAAAGTGTTATGTTTGGGGCAAATCAATATAACACATTACTGAGCACCACTCTCTATATTTTTGAGCATAGTGGTGGCTGCATCGTGTTATTGGTGTGCTTGTAATCATTAAGAACAGGGGAGTTTCAGGTTAAACAAGAAACATCTAAAATCCTATTGGAAAACCTGGTTCAGGTGGCTTTCCACCAGACACTGGGAGACAAATTCACCTTTCTGCTTGAAAATCTATGGGAAAACCTTAAAATGGATGTCCTGCAAGGATTTTTGTGAATTTTGAAAAGAATAATGGGCAAATGTTGCACAATCCAGGTGTGGTAAGCTCTTAGAGACTGACCCAGAAAGACTCAGCTGTAATCACTGCCAAAGGTGTTCAGGGGTGTGAATTAGACATTTCTTTATTTCATTTTCAATAACTGTACAAGCATTCCAAAAACATGTTTTCACTTTGTCATTATTGGGTATTGTGCGTAGTAGGCGGAAACAAAACATCTATGTAATCCGTTTTGAATTCAGGCTGTAACACAACAAAATGTAGAATAGGTCAAGGCAATGTATGTTGGTGTAATGTCAAAGTAATTTCATTCCTTGTGAACTCCTTTCTGTTTTATAAATTCTAAAGCATGATGGTTAAATATCAACCCAACTGAAGCAACCACAGTGGGTAGAAGGATGGAACCCAGAACTTCATGCTCCAGTACTTCCATTGACCACACCACTATCTCTCTACGTTAGGAGGGAAATCGTTTTAAAGATCAAAAGTACATCAAAGTACACCTCACCTTAATATAGCCATGTGTGGCTGGATTTAGTGCACAGTCCAATTAACCTCCGAACTTTGAGGGATAATTAAAAGAATCTCTACCAAACGTTACATATCAACAATAAACGTATGTCCTGTTGCCACACATCCCAGCTAACCCATTTCATCCTACTACTTTCCCATTGAACGTGAGCATAACTCATGCTGGTAAGAAAACCTACGGTAGAGCAGAAATGGCACTCTGCTAAGTTTAAAGGATCATTGGAAACCATGTGGGAACATGAATTTCATCCTCACCGAGCAAGATAGTAGGCAGGGGTGGTGTACGCCATGCAAGTCAATTAAGCCAATTTGACATATAAGGCCATGGTAATGCTGTTCCTGCGTTAAAATATTAATGAGCTATTGGAAACTGAAAAGGCTGTTCTGGAAGTCAGAAACTGGATCGTGCAGACATTGATTATTCAAATGAGTCTCAGTGGGTGCATATCTGTGCAAAGTATAACTCCATGTAATGGAGGTGTCACATTAGTTATACAATGAAGAATCCTGCCTATTTATCGAATGCATAGAAAAGCCCCTGAGCTTTTCTTGGCTGTGACACATTGTAAACAGCAGATTTTGCAGTATCTTCTATCTAATACTTAGTAACAGGTGGGCACGAGGGGGCATGTCCCTCTTTTTTGCTAGGGGGGCAATGAAATAAATGGCGAATAGTGCACCTGCGATACCAAATAAGCGCTGTTCTCGTTTATATGTCACTTGCCACCTGTCACCTCGACTGACGTTCAGCATTTACCGCCCTTTTTTGTACCACAAAATCCCTGCTCTCTATGCTAGTGGTATCTCTAATCTGTGCACCCTGAACTAAAATCTTCCACAATTGTGACAGATTGTCACGCCTTGGTCTTAGTATTTTGTGTTTTTGTTATTTATTTGGTCAGGCCAGGGTGTGACATGGGTTTATTTAGTTGTGTTTTGTATTGGGGTTTAGTAGGCATTGGGATTGCGGCTGAGTAGGGGTGTCTAGCATAGGCTTGGCTGCCTGAGGCAGTTCTCAATCAGAGTCAGGTGATTCTCGTTGTCTCTGATTGGGAACCGTATTTAGGTAGCCTAGGTTTCACTGTGTGTTTTGTGGGTGATTGTTTCTGTCTCTGTGTTTGTCTTCACAAGATAGGCTGTATAGGTTTTCGCGTTCCGTTTGTTGTTTTGTTACTTAGTTATTTTATGTATCGTTCTATTTTATTAAAGAACATGAGTAACCACCACGCTGCATTTTGGTCCGACTCTCTTTCAACAGACGAACGCCGTTACAGTGACATGGGTTTATTTAGTTGTGTTTCGTATTGGGGTTTTGTAGGCATTGGGATTGAGGCTGAGTAGGGGTGTCTAGCATAGGTTTGGCTGCCTGAGACGGTTCTCAATCAGAGTCAGGTGATTCTCCTTGTCTCTGATTGGGAACTGTATTTAGGTAGCCTAGGTTTCACTGTGTGTTTTGTGGGTGATTGTTCCAGTCAAGCGATGTCTCCGCCCCACTAATCAGAACATCTTAGCCAGTTTCGGGCAAGTCTATTGGCTAAATATCCCACACCCCTTACTACATTTGAAAGATGCTGAGACCTACGAAATTGGGATATGCCGGAGTGATCAGTGACAAAAGATATCTGTGTGCCGAAACAAGGTTCCTCGTTGTTTGTCGCATCCCACAGTCTTTTACAGACGCCACTCTACCATTTTCAGGTTATGTGCATCTGTCCGCAAGAGATGATCTTAGACAAATGCTGGACAATGTAGCTAGCATCCATACAATTACCAAGACCTGTATGTGCCTTTGATCTAAACTGGGCACTTAGTTAGACAGGCACATTGTGGAATAATCAGTCATGCTGTAATTATTATGGTCGATGCAAATTCAAGTGAAATGGCACATTATCCTTCCGTTGGGTTTGTTTTTCCTTCAACACACATGACAGCAACAATGACAGCGAGGCCTTGAATATGTGACTTAACGCCTGTCAAGTGAACAGTGCAGTAATGGAAGGTGAATAGCAACTCTCTCAGTTTTTTTTATTGTATTGCTTCAACTGAGCGAGAGGCTCGCAGGCACTAATTACACAGTTATGATGTCAGACACAGCTGATAGTTAGTAGACAGAGAGAGCTCCTGTCACGAATCCCGTTTCCTGAGTCTGTTTTTTGCCTGTGTTCTGTCCTGGAGTGTTTTTTCCGGCGTCCTGGAACGCACCCTGTCTGGTTGCCGGGCAATGTAGTCAGTTGGGAGTTCTGATTACCCGCACCTGTATCCCATCAGCTATCTGCACACCTGGTCCTGATCATCATCTCTCCTCTTCATAAGCCCGGACCTGACATCCATTCCCTGCCGGATCGTTAGCCATGAACAGTATGTTGTGCCATAGTATCAGCCTCAAGTTGGATAGAATTTGTTTTGTTATTTTTTACGAATTGCTTGCCTTAAACTTACCTCCGTTTGTTCTGTCTTCAGTTACTCACCCGGATCATTTACCCCATTCCCGCCTGGTCGTTGGAGGATTCCGCTACCCCATTGGATCCACCTATTTACTCCCATCAACTCAACACCGCTGCCCGCTACGCCACCTGGATATATCTACCCATTCACATTCACTTGTAAATAAATACTCACATTCTTCCTACTCTCCTTGTCCTGGTCTGCTTCTGGGTTCGATTTTGAAAGAATGTGACAGCTCCATCGCAATGTGATGGATAGAAACACAGGGACAATACTATGCTTGTGTTTCACCATGCTCACAGTATCTCAGCCCTTTTTTCCATGGCAATCAACCAAAGCACCCAAGACCCCCTCTCCCTGTCTCACCATCGATCGCCCATTTGATGGCTCTGATTGTAACGCCAGCCACCCCTCTCTGCCTATCACTCATTTCAATCATGCCTACACAGGCATACCACTACGGATGCCTGTCATGTAGCGCACCAGCAGACGCTCATTTTGCCCAGGTACATAAAACCCCAATAATTAAGCGGTTTCAGAATTGATGAGAAAAGATGTCAAGAAGCTTGTCATTCCAATGAAGGGGGTATGGTAGAGAAGATTAGTGGGAGGTCTACACGAAACCCAGCACCAAATGGGGGTTTGAAACAAGGAGACTGCTTGTACCTAATCTTGGGAGCAATTCTCTTCACAGCTCGGGGGAGGATGCACGGCTGACATGGCATTGCCCCTCCACAGTTAATGATTAAGCATTTAACACACAATAAAGAAACAGGATTCAGATCAGATTGCCTACAGCTACCACAGCCGCTTCCACATACAGTTCAGCTCCGAGTACATCTGGGAACAATAGCTGACTGGCTGACTGTCCTCTAGTGTGCAGAGAGGGAGGACATCCAATCAACTCCTGTCCTGGAGCTGCTCTTTTCTATACAGTCATTGTGAAAGTCATTTTAGTGACATTTATTTGACTTTTTGGTGCCCTGCACGCACAGTTTTCCCAAAAGCATCTCTCGTCAGAGCAAAATAAGCCAGGTAAGTTGGTCTAAATTCCCATGGAGGCTGGTGTTGTCATAATGGGGATGACTCTTTAGATTGATATCACATTTTCTCGCACCACCTTCCTAATGAAAACGAATACGTACCCATGTGCCCTCGGATTTAGGAAAATAGAGGGTTTCATTTCACACTCTTCTGACGATGTAAGAGTTCATGTTCATAGTAATGATGCGTATCTCTCCATGATGATGCTAGTGAACGCCTTTAGATTTGTACTTTAAACACAGGTGATCATATCTATTTGTACCTTCATCTTATAATGGATAATCGTCCCAAACAGTGCTAATGAGAGACATGAGAAGACTCTCCGATGTGCTTGGGTGACAAATTGCTCGACAAGAATTGTGATGCTCCCAACAACTCTGTTAGCAACCAGCTCCACGGAGCCATACACACGATTCAATTAGGCCCCATTAATCTTCTAACAGAACATAATTAAACAATTAATCACAACCTTATGTGGACATGACTATGTAGCCTCCCCCTTGATATTATTGTCTTCAAGGAGTCTTTCAAGCCCAATTAATCAATTCCACTAAGTACGCTGCACCAGTGAAAAACCAAGGTGTGGATGGAGACAAAGAGTACAGACGAGATAAGAAAATAACTGTAGATGTATGAACATAGGAAATGTTCTGCCTGGCCCTCTTTACTTAGTTGCAAGTTACTAATATTCTGTAGCCCCAGACCTAGGAATGTAGCTGTTTATTCCTAATGAGAAGTTTGGTATTCATCTAGGTAAAAAGTTAGAACCCCAGTAATTTCGAACTAGGTCATTCCGAGGCAAACCAGTGTGAATGTGCCATAATTCGATTTTCAACACAGGTGTGTGCAATCAATGCTGTAGTGAATTATTGAGGAGTGCACAATTAATAAAGTCAGTGTAAGATGCTACACATGATGTCAGAGCTCTGGCTCTGCGCTTCACAGCGCTGTATGAAGAGCAGAAAGACAATGCCCCCATCCATCCCTCTAATTGGGCAAAACATGTTCCTGTCTGTGTGAGGGAAACGCGGAATTATGAGATGTTGAAGATTATAGTAAATACCTCTTTGATTTCATACAAGCAAGCCAAACACCGGTGAGTCCAAATGAACAAGCTTCAAATCATGCCCACCTGACCCAGATTGCGATTTATAATGGACCGTTTTTTGGATTACGTAAGCAATAACAGTAATTGTGTGTTGGCAGGGATGCAGGGTTGAGTTCCAAACAAAACAACAAGTATTGCTTGCTCTAACCCCTCAGTGGCACAGCTCGGAGAGCTCCAAAAATGTACTTTATAGTTGAAGACTCTTCTTTGAGTCATAAACGTGCATTGCAATGAATTAAGACTGTGCAACACATTGGAGAGATGTGTGGCACTTGGAGACGGCAGTTAGTCCTCTCACTCAAGGAATAGTCTTATCTTACTGAATATATCCAGAGTATTTTCAGATTTTGTTATCAATAAATGCAGTGAAAAGCACAGTAAATGTAAAATGCACATAACACATAACAGACTGTCAGGTGAACTGTTGTGCATTTGCCTTTGGTCTAATGTTTTCTTTCAATTGCTACTGTACCATGGTTACATATTGACCAATATGGCCAAGCTTTTATTGACGTTCAGCTTATAAAGGCTTCATAAAGCCCTCTTAAGCACTACATGAATGTGTTACAAAGCATCTGTAACCGTCACATTGATTTATCAAGACCAGTCCCCATGCTTGTCTGAGAGCAGTGCGAAACGGTGATGAAATAGTTGTTGGCTTTCGCTTCTATCTTCAATATGCTCTTGAAATAAATAAGACCGACACCACTTTTAACAGCACATTACTCAACACTAATGAGATTCATGTCGCCTACGGTAGGCCTACAGTATATGGAAAAATATAACCTGACTCTCCACCAATAATTACATACAGAGGATTGGACGATATTTCTGTAATCCAGTAACATTTATTCCCATAGTAATTCGTTATGGATCCATAACTAAATAAATATTGTCATTTTGAAAGAATCATTATTTGATTAACGAAAGCATAAAGATGTCATTATTAGTTACATTGTTTTAGTCTGAATGTGCAGACTGGCGCTAAGAACAGAGCATCGGGAACGTTTCAGTATTACTGCAATGGCCCTTAAAGTGTTGCCAGTGAGTGTGGCCCCTCCCCCTCCTCCTACTCCCAGCCCCATGCCCTAGGTCGGTCTTCTGTGCGTCTTCTGCCCATCCCTTGCCCCCTATCCTCGTGCCTTTAACCTTGTGCACTTTCAGTGGATACAGCTGGAGAACCGCAAGGCAATATATATTGTCCTGCTAGTAACAGGGTTAATAATATATCTGTGAGAACATCCAACGGGCTTTGATATCATTCTAAATTAATAATTACAATAATAGTAATCACTTTGTTGAAAAAATAATCTTTTGGAGATGATTTCGTTTTCAAATAATGTAAAATGGGCAACAAAAAAAAGGCCAATCTTGAACATGGAGTGAGACATTGCTACTAATTTGCAAATAAAGCCAACTTGTTATTTAGAAAAATGTATTTCCGTTTTCAGAGGGAGAGAAACCAAATACCTACAATCAGCCCACGGGTGTTGAACCAGCATCTGTAACAACACAGCTTGCAATGCTAAGCAGTGTCTCAGACCGTTGGGCCACTCAGAAGCTGTATAACCTGATCAGTTTGAAGTGGCCTACAGTACTACAGTAACACCAAAATCATCCCAACAAAATTAAATAATAAAAACCTTAGTGTAACAACAGTTTTAGTAAGTAATACTCAAGTCGTGCATCATTATCAGTTTCTGATTAGGTTTATGTCGCCCATTCATTGTCAGTTAGAGACACACAGTAGGACCCAGAAGCAAAATCAGTGCTCTAACTCCCCCTTGCGCTGGACTGGAGCAATGAAGTGGTGACCCAGGGTACTGTACTAAGTCCCGCAGCGTAAGCTCACAATTTTTTAACCAATTTTTGACCAATATGACGTTCAGCTTATAAAGGCTTCATAAAGCCTTAAGCACTACATAAATGTGTTACAAAGCATCTATAACCATATTTCATGCTTTAAACGGTTACTAAAATGTCGATTTAACTGTGTGACATAATCACCAATATCAAATGTGACATAACCCACTAGGTCGAATATGATATAAACATGTATTTCATAAAGGGTGACATGGTGTGCTGAAGGTTAACATATGCTTTAAAGAGATGTCATGTTAGTCACATAACACCTCATCTCATTCCCAGACACTTCCGCACCAAATGTGCGGTAGGTCTGTTGACCCAACGCATCAAACTTGGCCTTCAAGAAGATAAATTGTGGAAATGAGCAGGGTTTAGCAAATATTTGACTGTTTGACTATGTTAAGTAGTGACGATGACAAATACTTTATTCAGTAAGGTCACTCCTATAGAATTCCATGGTCACTATCACTATGGCCAAATGGCTTATGTGCTGTGTCTGCAATAGCCGGGAACAATTTTATACAAAGATACACTTACCTCAATCAAAGCCCCCAACCTAAATACATTGAAAGTGTCTTTTTATGGAACTGAGTTACATGTTCCTCAGCACCAGTGGTGTAAAGTACTTAAGTGAAACTGCTTAAGTAATTTTGGGGGGTATCTGTACTTTACTATTTATATTTTTGACAACTTTTACTTTTACTTCACTACTTTCCTAAATAAAATAATATATTTTTTACTCCATACATTTACCCTGACAAGCAAAAGTACTCGTTACATTTTAACAGGACAATGGTTCAATTCATGCCCTTATCAAGATAACATCCCTGGTCATCCCTACTGCATCTGATGTGGAGGACACACTAACAAAAAAGCTTCAATTGCAAATTAATGTCTGAATGTTGGAGTGTGCCCCTGGCCATCCGTAAATAATAAATAAAAATATAAACATTTGCGCTGTCTTGTTTGCATAATATAAGGAATTTTAAATGATTAATACTTTAACTTCTACTTTGATACTTACGTATATATATTTATAACAATATACTTTTAGATTTTTACTCAAGTAGTATGTTATTGGATGACTCACTGAGTCATTTTCAGGTATCATTACTTTTAATCAAGTATGACATTTTAGTACAACTACTCAGTATACATTGTACTTATTATGAAGTCAGACCCATTTGGTCATTTATAACACATACAGTGTATTCGGAAAGTATTTAGGCCCCTTGACTCCTTTCTACATTTTGTTACGTCACAGCTTTACTCAAAAATGTTTTAAATATTTTTTTTTTATCTACACACAATACCACATAATGACAATGCAAGAACAGGTTTCTAGATATGTTGCAAGTTTATAGAGAAGAAAATAAATGAAATATCAGATTTACATAAGTATACAGACCCTTTATTCAGTACTTTGTTGAAGCACTTCTGGCACCGATTACAGCCTCGAGTCTTCTTGGGTATGACGCTACAATTTTAAAAAAAATAACTAGGCAAGTCAGTTGAGAACAAATTCTTATTTACAAAGACAGCCTAGGAACATTGGGTTAACTGCCTTGTTCAGGGGCAGAACAACAGATTTTAACTGTCAGCTCAGGGATTCAATCTAGCGACCTTTTGGTTACTGGCCCAACGCTTTAACACCTAGGCTACCTGCCGCCCCAAGCTTGGCACACCTATATTTGGGGATTTTCTCCCATTCTTCTCTTCAGATCCTATCAAGCTCTGTCAGGTTGGATGGGGAGCGTCGCTGAACAGCTATTTTCAGGTCTCTCCAGAGATGTTTGATTGGGTTCAATCCGGGCTCTGGATGGGCCAGTCAAGGACATTCAGAGACTTTCATCAAGGATCTCTCTGTACTTTGCTCTGTTCATCTTCCCCTCAATCCTGACTAGTCTCACAGTCCCTGCCACTGAAAAATCCCACACCATGATGCTGCCACCACCATGCGTCACCGTACTTGACGATTGGTGCCAGGTTTCTTCCAGAGGTGATACTTGGCATTCAGGCCAAAGAGTTCAATCTTGGTTTCATCAAACCAGATAATCTTTAGGTGCCTTTTGGTGAACTCCAAGCGGGCTGTCATGTGCCCTTTACTGAGTAGTGGATTTCGTCTGGCCACTCTACCATAAAGGCCTGATTGGTGGAGTGCTGCGGAGATGGTTGTCCTTCTGGAAGGTTCTTCCATCTCCACAGAGGAAATCTGGAGCTCTATCAGAGTGACCATCGGATTCTTGGTCAACTCCCTGACCAATGTCCCCCGATTGCTTAGTTTGGCAGGGGGGCCATTCTATGAAGAGTCTTGGTGGTTCCAAACTTCTTCAATTTAAGATTGATGGAAGCCACTGTGTTCTTGGGCACCTTCAATGCTGCAGATTTATTTTTGGTACCCTTCCCCAGATCTGTGCCTCAACACAATCCTGTCTCTGAGCTTTGTGAACAATTCCTTTGACCTCATGGCTTGGTTTTTGCTCTGACATACACAGTTATCTGTTGGACCTTATATACACAGGTGTGTGCCTTTCCAAATCATGTCCAATCAATTTAATTTACCACAGGTGGATGCCAATCAAGTTGTAGAAACATCTGAAAGATGATCAATGGAAACAGGATGCACCTGAGCTCAATTTCGAGTGTCATAGCAAAGGGTCTGAATACTCATTTAAATAAGGTGTTTGGTAAATTTGCTTTGTGATAATGGGGTATTGTGTGTATGTTGATGAATAAAAAATGTAATTTAATACATTTTAGAATAGGTTGTAAGGTAACATAATATGGAAAAAGTCAATTGGTCTGAATACTTTCCGAATGCACCGTACATAAATGCCTTGAATTATATGACACGGGACTTACTATAACGTCAGACACTTTTGGTCATTCATTCATTTAATAACACATACATACATGGCTTATATCATATGACGCTGTACTTATTATAAAGGCAGACACCTTGGGTCATTCATAATGCATACATTAAGGCTTAATGATGTAAACACAAATGTATTAACACCTAGGGAATTGTCACTAATAGCTAAAACAACAAAAACATTAAAGACATGTTTAAAAACTACATTTCCTTTTATTTGTACATTTCTAAAACAATACAAATACTTTAAGTTTCAAAAAGTCCAGCAATGCAATTACATTGAACATTACATAGGGCTATGAATATGTTAGCTTGTCCCCTGAGCTGGCTGACGAATGGTTCTTGCGTCTCTTGCTGCTGGGGGTACTGCATGTTGGTTCAAAAGAAAGTTAGCAGGCCTGTTAGGAAATACCTTTGGTACATCATCTGGATAAAGGGCAATTCTGTGGTATGCCAGAAACTCTAAATGGGAAGATGAGAAACTCCATTCATTTTGTATTATTATATTCCTCATTCATATACAAATCTCATGACATGACTATGAGACATGGATGTATCTAAGGGATTTGTATTTACCTAGCTACATTTTGGCTGTGACATCACCGAAATTATTTTAAATAACAATTGAGTTAGATACAGTATGTAATCTAACTCAACAATGAGCTTACTACTACAAACTAATTTCAATTACAAAGAGTAAAGCTTAATCTCTGAAGGATCCGCCCCTTTTTTTAAAGTTTTCGCACCCAAATCGACCTCCCTGTAACTCAGGCCCGGAAGCAAGGATATGCATATCCGTGGTACCATTTGAAACTAAACACTTTGGAGTTTGTGGAAATGTGAAAGGAATGTAGGAGAATATAACACATTAGATCTGGTAAAAGATAATACAAAGGAAAAAACAACTGTTTTTTTATATTTTTTTGTACTGTCACGCCTTGGTCATTGTATTTTGTGTTTTTGTTATATGTTTGGGTAGGCCAGGGTGTGACATGGGTTTATATGTTGTGTTTCTTATTGGGGTTTGTATTATTTGGGATCGCGGCTGATTAGGGGTGTGGTATAGGCTTGGCTGCCTGAGGCGATTCTCAATTAGAGTCAGGTGCTTATTGTTGTCTCTGATTGGGAACCGTATTTAGGCAGCCTGAGTTCGCTTTGTATTTCGTGGGTGTTTGTTCCTATCTCTGTGTTGTAGTCACCAGATAGGCTGTAATTAGTTTCACGTTCCGTTCTGTTGTTTTGTAGTTAGTATCAGTTATTTCATGTACCGCGTTCTTTCATTAAAGTCATGAGTAACATTTCGTTCCGACTCTCTTCTTTCAACAGACGAACGCCGTTACATGTACCTTCATCTTTGAAATGCAATATGATATAGAGAAAGGCCATAATTATTATTCCAGCCCAGGTGCAATTTAGATTTTGGCCACTAGATGGCAGCAGTGCATGTGTAAAGTGTTGGACTGATGCAATAAACCATTGTATTTCTGTTCAAAATTTTGCAAGACGACTGTCCTAATGTGCCTAATTTGTTTCTTAATAACTTTTCATGTTCCAAACTGTGCACTCTCCCCAAACAATAGCATGCTATTCTTTCACTGTAATAGCTACTGTAAATTGGACAGTGCAGTTAGATTCAAAAGAATGTAAGCTTTCTGCCAACATCAGTTATGTCTATGTCCTGGGAAATGTTCTTGTTACTTACAACCTCATGCTAATCACATTAGCCTTCGTTAGCTCAACCATCCCGTGGAAGGGACACAAATCCCAAAGAAGTTTTAACTTGTTTCGCTGTTTGGTGGCAGCACACGTGCGGCATTTGATTTGCAAAATCATTAAATGATCGGCGTCTCGTTTAAACATTAACAATGATTCATATTTGTTAATATTTAAGTGACATTTGTATTACATTTGGGCTTTAAAACATATTCAAAGGACAAATAAATGTTTACGTATTGGTGGTCCCGGGAATCGAACCCAATATCATGGCATTGTAATGCTCTACCAAGATGCACGACAGGGTTATAAACGCTTTTTGAAGCCCCAATTTAATATGCTTTATAAGGCCTTTATTAAGCAGTGCTTATGTCACCCTTTTTAAAGCACAGGTTTATGTCATATTTGACATAGTGGGTTATGTCACATTTGACATTGGTGGTTATATCACACATTTATGCCACATTTATGAACCCATTATTAAGCATTACATACGGTTATAGATGATGTGTAAGACATCTATGTAGCATTTATGGCTTTATGAATGTTTTAAGAAGCCTTTATAAACTGAACATCTATTTAATTATAGCAGACCCACAATAGAAAGTAATTTATGATTGAGCCAACATATGCAGCATTTACCTTGAAGGAAGTCTCTAAGACGGGAACATTGCCTAGAGTTAAATGCGGAAGACAGATTGAATAGAGCTATGACATTTTTATATCAGACGTGTTGAGTAAAACATAAATAACATATTGGATGCCTAAGTTTGCAACCTATCACTTTCAGTTCCAGAGGGATGGGGGAAGGCACACAGACTATCTGCATAGGAATTAGAAAGTGAGTAACCTTCTATTCAACTGATGCATTGAACTCGAACAGACTTTTCTCCAGCGATTGATTCAATTGTGATTCATTACAATGTTTGGTTGAAATAACTCTTACCTACTACAAGAACACCATGTTTGCTATTGAATATTAATGTTGTGCTACTTCCACCCCCCAAATATATGTTAGCATGAGTGACCTATTCACTTTAATATCCCCATAACTGTGTGGTTCTCCCTAATGTATTTTGAGGCAGTGTTTATTCTGAGTCAAATGGTAGGTGGTGATACAACATAACTGTAAAGTATCTGGCTTTGTAGTCCATTGTGAGACAAGTATGCAGGTTCTCAAGGACTTCTTCCCCATAATGACAGTCTGCACTTCTGTGAAGCCTGGGAGTACTGTTGGAGCGGGAAACAGATTCTTCATGTGTTTCCAGTCCCTGGCACATGTTCTGTTGAGGGAGCTTGGACAAGATGGCAGGAGGGAGAGAGGGAAGGTGGGGAAGTGGGGTGGTGAGGATGCCGGAAGCCTGCAAATGCCTGTCCGTGGAATGGAGGATGGGTTCCGGAGTTCCGGTGGCTTGCGGCAAGAAGATATCAAAGGACGGGAATGGATCTGAATGCTAATTTCTCAATCTGTCAGTCACTGGGCCAATCTGCCGTTACCACCACCACTAGCGTCCACACTTCCCACCTCCCCCTCTTCACCACCTTACGTACATTACTCTGTCTCTCGCTCTGGCCTGACAGGTAAGTCGTCAGAAGACTGTGGGACGAGGTGGTCGTAACATTTTCAAATCCGCCAATAACCTGAATGTCGAGGAGACCCCCCAAAAATTGCTCACACAAGCCTTACAAATTCCCTTTTTACAGTATGCATGATTCAACTTTATACGTGTCCAGACACCTGCATTGAGAAATTGTGAAGGCAGGTGAGATATGCTTTTCACTGTTTGACAGTCAGCCTGAAAACTGACTGCAAACCACTTCTATTGGGGTACTTGAGAAATGATAACTCTATCCCTCTGAAGGGAACATTAAAGAGGTAGTTATTCCTCTTGTTGATATGGCACACAGTCTAATCAACTCCAAGGCATTTCTGTTAGCATACTGATGCTTAGCAAATGAGAGATACGGTATGTCAGGCAATGACAGTGATTTTCAGCACTATACGTTTCCACCCACGCCCTGCAATCCAGACCCACAGCCTTGTGTCGTTGTGTCTGTGTATGGAGAGAGATGGGACCACAGGGCATGCATTCATATGTATGTGCATGTGGATGCGTGTAGAGGGGTGTGCAGTTTGGAGGCCGAACAAGTGTATTCATTTCGGTAGATGACTGCTCCTCAGTACAGTGTGTTTGTGTCTGAATGATAAGGGAGAGGTGTGTACGTGTTGGGAGTGCAGTGAGATGTTGGGCTGCCTTGTCCCCAGGGTGAAATGGACCCAGCAATCCTCACACTCGCTCATTCACCGTCGCAACGATAGAAATAACACATCAACGTGCCGTAGACAGATGGGGCAAATCATCCGCTCCAAACGAAGCACACTGCTGTCAACACTAAATTAGACTGAGACAGAGGGAGGGGGAAGAGCCTCCACCTGCTAGAGGATGAAAACAATGAACCTGAACCTATGGAGGATTCCCAGAGAACACACAGTATTAAGGATAATGAAAATGAAATTCATTAGTATTCTTCTTTCACTGACATTTGTTTTGAGTGTTATTATTTGTGTCGCTATCGCTAGGAAAAAATGTCATCCAACTTTTTTTTGCGTGAAGGAATTCATAATAACACCCAGCAAATGACAATAGCAATTAATACGTGTGAAAAACAATTGTTATTGATGCATGACTGCAGGGTGTAGCACGTATGCCGTTGGTACGTCCTCTCTTTTTTGGACGTCAAAAGGGATCTTTCGGTCATCAGATCCCATTGTCACAACATCATTTAACAATGGAGTTTGTTAATTAAAGCTGACATGAAAACACATTTTTGCTAAACGTGAGGCTGTTCTTCCCTTCTTACAACACAGTTACTCATGCTTTGTTGTGTTAGCAAGTCATACTCCATTGCGTAAAATTGAGCAAAGTCTCTCCAGCTGTAGCTCTAATTTGGCGTCATTAGCTTTAAAACACTTTTGACTTTTACGGAACAGCAAACAGCTGTGATGTGGATTGATATAACAATCCACATCACAATGAGCAAACCACCATAACAATGAGCAAACCACAAGCCTTGCCAAATATTTTGGTTACCTTTAGATAGTAGAGGATTTTGTTGAACATAAAGTGAGGTTTGGAACTCACTTTCATTGGAAACTAGCTTGGTGCCTGCTGCTTTGGAAAGAGTCTATTTTGTGGCGTGATCCACCACTGGTCACAGAGGCCATAAAATCGTAATGAGATTAGGCCCGGATGAAATGTGAGGCTGGATTACATTTGAAAAGTGTGGTACACCTGGGCATCCGAGCTCATATTTTTTTTCTCTCTGTGCCATGACACACCCATTTTCCCAAGGTCTCCAGGCATTCGGAGAACACTGAGAGACCCCATGGAGCCATCTGTCAGGGGACGAGCTGCAGAAGGAGAAATACAGAGACGTCTCCTCTGCAGCTTAGAGCTGAATAACACAGGAGGAGGAGAAAAGGGAGGATGTGATGTTACATACAACGAAAGGTAGATTATCATCACCAGCGGGGTGTTGCCTTGTGTTATTCTCTCGTCATTCACGGCTCAGAGAGCTTCGGCCCAGCAGCCATATTTCCTCACCTTCAGCCTGTCCAGTGTGTGACTTGGTTTATCATTCTGTTTCTCATTTCACCTGAGAGCTAATTCAGCTAATTACTGTGGCTAATGGAATAGAGACATCTGCTTCACTCTGAAACAGTGGGAGATTCACAGACAGCATTGGAGTTCCCATGTCCTTCCTCAGAAGAAGAAGAATGGCAGAGTGTCGTCTTGGCTGTGCCCTAAAGGAGAAACCATAATGGAGGATTTACCTGTGGTGCTATGGTAGTGACAGGAGCCCTTTCATTATTCAGTGTGCTGGTTAGCTCACCTTTCCTGAGAAGGATGTGCAATGAATCAAACCACAGCTCCAAACCGCACCTGTGCCATCTCTCCAAGGAGCTACCCAGCCCCAGTATGATTTGGCTGATTCATCCCATGCTTGTCAGAGAGAGGTGAGAGAGGAGAAAATGGGTACAGATGACATAAGGCCAGGGAGGGAGGGTGGGGGGGGATACAAAGAGATAGAGGGGTGGGTAGAGAAAGAGAGAGAGAGAGAGAGAGAGAGACACACCTCATACTGCTGAAACTGAACAATATGAATGCTGATCAAAATCAAATCAAATGTTATTTGTCACATACACATGGTTAGCAGATGTTAATGCGAGTGTAGCGAAATGCTTGTGCTTCTAGTTCCGACAATGCAGTAATAACCAACAAGTAATCTAACTAACAATTCCAAAACTACTGTCTTATACACAGTGTAAGGGGATAACCTATGAATGCTGATACGCCATTGCCAACAACAAAACATTGTTTGCTTGTTTTTACCCAGATGTATGAAAGACTCCACCTGAATTTTTGTTGATTGCTCTGGGAAGCCAAATGGGAACCCCAGCAACAGCTCTCCCTTGCACATTACCCTTTCCCCAATTCCCTGTGGTGGAGGAAGATGGTGATAAGCTAGCCTGGTGCCCTTTCGATCCGTGCATCCTGCAAGGCACTAACATTCCCCATATAGCCATTATTTATAGCTGTTGCTCTGTTTCCAATGAGTCTCTGTATCATATGTGCCTTCAGGGCAACTGCTCTGACATTACAACAAAGTGGGTTGGTATGAGGCAGAAACTTGTTTGTTTTAGAATGATGAAGCACCACTACTTAGTGGATAACTCTGCATTATAATTACTCACTGTAAACATCTGCAGTGATGTGCAATCAAACTCCTGGAGGACTTAAGCTACTTGCTTTAGTATTTTAAGATTAATTCAGGAAACTATTTGCAATGGAGAATGATCCAATCTTGCTGTACTGGTGTTAAATTGCCACGGTGGGAAAGGTCATTTTAAGTGTTGACCTGCTACATTGATTGAATGTCGTCCGAATAACTTTTATTAATTTACTCCCCAGTCTCAGTGTGCTGGACATATAACCTGTGTCTTTCATGGACATGAGAAGAAGGAGCAAACTATATTAAAAGAAAAGGGCCATCACTAAATCAACCTTCTGTGTCAAGGCAATGCAAATGACAAAGTGTCTGTGTCAGCCCATCACTGCAGATGAAGTGTGCAGTGTAATCTTTCATAGCAGTCACATCAGGCTGACACATCAGACTGCATGGGACACATGCTTCTTCAATCAGGCTAACTGTAACAATAAAAGATAACGTCAGCTCCACCATCTCTGTAAAGCCAATACACTACAATAATGGTCTAGTTGTCTTCATGTTCAGTCCACGTGCCTGTCCAGGCAGTCCTCCTTGGGTCTAATTCTCCAGTCTCTCCTGCCCCGGTGGACTTGACTTGAAGTGATGATTGAATTCAATGCAGCGCTGTATGTCATAAACTCTGTGATGGAGGAATGGACCTTGGCCATGAAATAGGTGGATTTAATTGTGAATGCTTCTGTCACATTTCACATCGGAGGGGAGTCCATTTTGTCTTGTTCAGGCATCTCGTAAGTCATCAAAATGCAGTAGTGGGAGCTGTAGTCCGTATATCAGAGTAACGCTAGGGTTTCCAATGATTCTCCCTGATGAGTTTCCATGCCAAGAGAATTCATCTCATCGGCTAGCTCATAAATAGATGGGGAGAGTGACACTACCAGGCACACAACTCTCTGTTGGGTTAAAATAAGGGAGGAGAGAATCAATGGAACAGTGCCTTGTGTGCACTGTATGTGGGGTTTAAGTGTTAGAGAGAGTAAATGGCATCATGCATGACTGTCATTGATGGCCTCTTCACCCATTGCTTTTGTTCATGTTCAGCTCGGTGTAATGATTCTCTCGGAATCATAACATCTTAGCATCCAGTATTTCAATGTCAACAACTTGAAAGCTCAAATGAATGCCAATTCTTCTTATACATGGCAATCGCATGAACTCACAGCACAGCACTCAAGGATAGTATGGAGAATGGAAAAGGAATGTCCCATCACTCACCACTGTGAGTGAAATTAAATCATATGCTGCAGCATTTTAGAGTTGGCTCTGTGCAAAGAACATCACTTTTGGGGAGGGTCGAGAGAGCAAAGAGAAACACCTGTCCTTAGGGAAACGGTACTGCTGCTGGCCCACTCATGGAGCACTCAAGTGTGAAACGATCATCAGAAAGGTCAAGGATTAATAATCCTGGAGAGTTCCCATTGCCTGTGTTTTGAGAGGATTGTCACGGTATGTGCTCCCACCAGGTAACTTAGCCCAATCATAGTGTCAGCCTGCACAGTGCAGCTCAACCCCACTACAGTGATGTGATTCACTGGGTCAGAACTGTTGCTTATTTGGCCATGTTGTGCCCCGAGGAGATTGGAATGGAGTGACTCAGTCCCCTCTGATGACAGACTGTTCATTCTCTACTTACGGAGGGCTTGACCCTCATTCGCATGATGTAACACATTAGCCTTGCATCGTCACTGACGCTTCAGCAACTTGACAGCTTGGAGGTCAACCCCATGGCGAGGTGATAAAGGAAGGAGAACCAGACGCGCACAGTAATGGTGCCTCCTATTCATCCAGGGAACTTACATTGACAAGCCCCCATAGCCGCAAAGTGCCATCGTGGAGCATCACTGATGAATGGATGGGCGTCATAGCGTCCCATTCCAAAGTTCTGTCTGAATAAAGGGCGTTCTACAGCTTTAAGGTGTAATGATGCATGCATGAGCAAATGGTTAGACCTGTGTAATTAAAGTTTGGAAAGCACACTTGCTCACGCCCCCTTGCTGATTAATTCTGCTCTAATTGATGTGTGTTTTCCTCCCTTGAATGTCATAGCTCCCGTTCTTTGATGGAGCTTCCTGTCACTCCTCAAATGCCGCCAGTTCCTTACCTGCCTGATGTGACTCTTCTCCTCAATGAGAACCCCTGTTAGGTTTGGAAGCAATGGGCCTCTCCTTGCCTGGGGCTAACTGTACTCCCTGCATACTTTTGTTCCTGTTCTCTACTTGAGAGGAACCAGCCATTTGATTTCGTGTCAGGTTTTTCGTTGTATTAATTTTTCTACGACAGTCTGAGCTCCGTTGAATACTAAACGTATGGGATTAGACATTTTCCACTTTTGAAAATGTTGCGGATTAAATCAGTAATGCTGAGTTACAGCAACGTGATTGGCTGTGACACGACTTGGGCCGGAGGGAGAGCGAGAGAGACACTAAATTTGACACTAAATTTGAACTGAAGATAAGTACAAGGGAAAGTGTAGTGGATCAAATTATACAGCCTGGACTAGTAACATAGTAAACGTAAAACCAGGACACTCAAATTAGTATGATATGTCTGGTATGGTTACATAAGACAGAAGGTTACTTATTAAGACAAAAACAAAAGCATGGTGGTTGGTTAGGTGTATTTTTTTCAATTTAACTAGGCAAGTCAGTTAAGAACAAATTCTTATTTACAACGACCAAACCTGGGTTAAGCTGGGCCTATGGCACTCCCAATCACAGCCTAGATTTGAACCAGGGTGTAACCTTCAAGCACTGAGATGCAATGCCTTAGACCGTTGCGCCACTCGGGAGGCCATCTGGCAACCCAAAGGTTGTGTTAGAATCTCTTCATGGACAACTACTTAGAATGTTAGCTAACCCTTCCCTAAATGTAACTCCTAATACTAACCTTAACCCTAAACTTAACTTCAAGCCTAGCTAACGGTAGCCACATAGCTAAGGTTAGCCACAACAAATTGTAATTTTTAACATATCAAACAAAATGAATGATGGGCATCCACAAATGAACACATGCATGTGAAATGTTACATATCACACTAGATGGAGTGTCTCAGATTTAGGTACAGAATAATACGAAACGCTCTGAGATCACGTTGAGTAGGAAAGAAACAATCGCACGCACAGCGCTACTTCCTGGGGATAACTTCCGAAGCTAGCTTCTGAACAACTAACCTGTTTTCCAGAGCAGATTCAGCCAAGTCTGTGTCCACGTACGTGTTATTAACTAAGGGCTGGTTGTTACACTGTTTCCTCATAAGGTCTATTTCTTATCTCTAATGATCCTCTCCTCCAAAAACATTTCTGTTACATTAAATCCAATTATCTGACCACCTATTTTAGGACGATTCAACACAAAATGTCTCTTCATCTACAAGATTTTAATCTATCCTTGAAGTAGAACAGGTGCTCTCCAATTCAAGTTTTTGCCGTTGTCACTGTGAGTCCGGGCTTGGGCTGCCGCTTCCCTTGTTAGCACCTTGTGGGGCCAACACGTAGGTAAGAAGCACTCCTCTATATGTAACCCATGCAGATCAGCAACAGCCATGCTAAATGGTCAGGACTGTTTCTTCTTTTGCATGATTTTGCATGATTTGTTTTGCAATGCTTTTAAAAAGTGAGTAAATAGTTCAGGATGGTAAATGAGACAGTAACTTGACAGTAAAGGAAGATTGAAATGCACTTAGCACTTTAGCCCCTAGCTTGTACTAGGGTTACCTCTAACGTGGTTGCTAAGGCGGTATTTCCCCTTTGCTGCTACTCCACTGTCTCCAGGGTTAGCCAACTTCATTGAATCTGATCTCCAGTCTCATCAAGTCCTATTAGAATGCCTCTGGCGATGCCACTAGCTGAACTCTTCACCAATCACTCCGTGCCCGAGGGCCTCTCCCGATGATTGTTAGACTCCCGTTACTCTGGAGTGTATCAACAGCAAATTATTGGGTGTTGAAAACTTGTGAGAGCTCCGAGATTGCTGTGTTGATTGCTGATGTGGTGTTTGGGGAAATCGTGTTCGAGATAGTGAGTGAAAGTGTGCGATTGTGCGATTGTGCGATTGTGTGTGTGTGTGTGTGTGTGTGTGTGTGTGTGTGTGTGTGTGTGTGTGTGTGTGTGTGTGTGTGTGTGTGTGTGTGTGTGTGTGTGTGTGTGTGTGTGTGTGTGTGTGTGTGTGTGTGTGTGTGTGTGTGTGTGTGTGTGTGTGTGTGTGTGTGTGTGTGGATACTGTGATTGAAGCAAGAACCTAACAAACAACGTATGGACAGGTGAACAGAAGCGCAGCTTGAAACTTGAGCTCTTATCAAATGAAATGAAGAAAATAACATTGATGAAAGGTTTAAGAAATGAAACAAAGGTGTTTAAAAAAAAATCCCTTTTCTTTCAGAGACCAGCTGAAACAAGACAGTTTAATACCTCACATAGCATTCTGTCAAAGGTTTTGTCGAGCCTCGTCTTCTCTGCTACTCTCTAACACTTTTCACTCAAGAGTGAAATGGAAATGGACTAAACGTGGATATACTGTAGGATGGCACCTCTTTGATAAAGCATTCAGTTTCCATTTGTGGAGCAGATGTGATCAGAGAGGCTGTAGTCAATTAGCGAAAAGGGTGCAAAGAAGCGAGACATCGCTGGGATGGGTCGGCTCATGGACATACACTAATGAGCAACTCAAGAAGGAAATACTCTAAATCGCTACCCAGAGTCGTAAAAGGTTCAACCATCCAGGTAAGCAAAGGCAAGCACATTAATACATAGCACTTTCTTTTCCCTGTGTTTATTTACAACAAGGTTATGAGAAATATAGTAAAAGAGGTGTACAGTGTACTGTAATTGGGTTGCCAGTAAGCCAGTTTCAGCATTTGTGTGGAGGATAAATTGTATCAAATACACCAATTCCACATGTTTATGCTACATTTTTATGATTTAGCCATAAGTTCTGTTGTTCTCCCTTATGAGTGGACCAACATGAAAGTTGTCAATAGTCCCTTCAGTCTTTCCCTTCAGTTCCACACTTCAAAGATCTGAGCTAAATCCAGGACCTCTACACCAGGCGGTGTCAGAGGAAGGTCCTAAAAATGGTCAAAGACCCCAGCCACCCCAGTCATAGACTGTTCTCTCTACTACCGCATGGCAAGCAGTACTGGACTGTCAAGTCTAGGACAAAAAGGCTTCTCAACAGTTTTTACCCCCAAGCCTTAAGACTCCTGAACAGCTAATCAAATGGCTACCCGGACTATTTGCCATGTGTGCCCCCTCCCAACCCATGCATAGTCATTTTAACTATACATTCATGTACATACTACCTCAATTGGGCCGACCAACCAGTGCTCCCCCGCACATTGGCTAGCAGGGCTATCTGCATTATGTCCCGCCATCCACCACTCGCCAACCCCTCTTTTACACTACTGCTACTCTCTGTTCATCATATATGCATAGTCACTTTAACCATATCTACATGTACATACTACCTCAATCAGCCTGACTGAACAGTGTCTGTATGTAGCCTCTCTACTTTTATAGCCTCGCTACTGTATATAGCCTGTCCTTTTACTGTTGTTTTATTTCTTTACTTACCTATTGTTCACCTAACACCTTTATTGCAAAACAATGTGTTTTAAGAAATTATTTGGTGACGTGAATATATTTTGAATAATTTGATTTATTTTTGTTTCTCCTTTTACAATTCAGTGAGGAGGATGGTCCTCCCCTTCCTCCTCTGAAGAGGCTCAACTACTGGATGCTCTTGTAGGGTTCAGTCCTTTCTCCCATAGTCCCATGGGTGTGGAGTGATGAAAGGAACAGGCTTTCTTCCCTCCATGTCACAAACGCCTAGGCACTCTCCTCGTACTCTCCACGTTTCAGTCTGTTCCTATTTATCAAATCAAATCAAAGTTTATTTGTCATGTGCGACGAATACAACAGCTTACAGTGAAATGCTTACTTACAGGCTCTAACCAATAGTGCAATTAAGGTCTACCTTAGCCTCAAAAGCACTCTGTAGGGTGTAGCCTGAGAACAGCTGATTGCCGTCCTCCTCTGCATACATTGACTCCATAGATTTACACAGTAATTATTGCAGCTTCCAGAGGAAGTTATTATATTACAACCTATTAGAGCTGTTTTTTTTATTTGACCTTTATTTAACCAGGTCGTCCAGTTGAGAACAAGTACTCATTTACAACTGCGACCTGGCCAAGATAAAACAAAGCAGTATGACACAAACAACAACACAGAGTTACACATGGAATTAACAAACATACAGTCAATAACACAATAGAAATGTCTATATACAGTGTGTGCAAATTAGGTAAGATAAGGGAGGTAAGGCAATAAATAAGCCATAGTGGCAAAATAATTACAATGTAGCAAATTAAACACTGTAGTGATAGATGTGCAGAAGATGAATGTGCAAGTAGAGATACTGGGGTGCAAAGGAGCAAAAAAATAAATAACGGGATGAGGTAGTTGGATGGGCTATTTACAGATGGGTTATGTACAGGTGCAGTGATCTGTGAGCTGCTCTGGAAGCTGGTGCTTAAAGCTAGAGTGGAAGATATGAGTCTCCAGCTTCAGTGACTTTTGCAATTCATTCAAGTCATTGGCAGCAGAGAACTGGAAGGAAAGGCAGCCAAATGAGGAATTGGGGGTGACCAGTGAAATATACCTGTTGGAGCACATGCTATGAGTGGGTGCTGCTATGGTGACCAGTGAGCTGAGATAAGGCAGGGCTTTACCTAGCAAAGACTTATAGATGACCTGGAGACAGTGGGTTTGGCAACGAATATGAAGCGAGGGCCAGCCAACAAGAGCATACAGGTCACGGTGGTGGGAGGTATATGGGGCTTTGGTGACAAAACAGATGGCACTGTGATAGACTGCATCCAATTTTCTGAGTAGAGTATTAGAGGCTATTTTGTAAATGACATCGCCGAAGTCAAGGATCGTTAGGATCGTCAGTTTTACAAGGGTATGTTTGGCAGCATGAGTGAAGGATGATTTGTTGCGAAATAGGAAGCCGATTCTAGATTTAATTTTGGATTGGAGATGCTTAATGTGAGTCATGAAGGAGAGTTTACAGTCTAACCAGACACCTAGGTATTTGTAGTTGTCCACATGTTCTAAGTCAGAACCGTCCAGGGTAGTGAAGTTGGACGGGTGAGCAGATACGGGCAGCGATCGGTTGAAGAGCATGCATTTAGCTTTACTTGCATTTAAGAGCAGTTGGAGGCCACGGAAGGAGAGTTGTATGGCATTGAAGCTCGTCTGGAGGTTAGTTAATAACACAGTGTCAAAAGAAGAGTCAGAAGTATACAGAATGGTGTCATCTGTGTAGAGGTGGATCAGCGAATCACCAGCAGCAAGAGCGACATCATTGATGCATACAGAAAAAAAGAGTCAGCCCGAGGATTGAACCCTGTGGCACCCCCGTAGATACTGCCAGAGGTCCGGACAACAGGCCCTCCGATTTGACACACTGAACTCTGTCTGAGAAGTAGTTGGTGAACCAGGCAAGGCAGTCATTTGAGAAACCAAGGCTGTTGAGTCTGCCGATAAGAACGTGGTGATTGACAGAGTCGAAAGGTTGATGAATACATTTGAACAGTATTGTCTGTTATCGACTGCGGTTATGATATCATTTAGGACCTTGAGCATGGCTGAGGTCCACACATGACCAGCTCGGAAACCAGATTGCATAGCGGAGAATGTACGCTGGGATTCTAAATGGTCGGTGATTTGTTTGTTAACTTGGCTTTCGAAGACCTTAGAAAGGCAGGGTAGGATAGATATAGGTCTGTAACAGTTTGAGTGTCTCCCCATTTGAAGAGGGGGATGACAGCGGCAATTTTCAAATCTTTAGGGATCTCAGACAATACAAAAGAGAGGTTGAACAGGCTAGTAATAGGAGTTGTAACATGAACTGACATATCAAATGATCAGTGAATGAATTTAGGACTTAAAGCATAAGCCATAGCTAGCTAATACTGCAGTGCATAAAATAGTTGAACAGTTTTGAACAAATTGAGAGAGAGAGAGATTTTGTAGTATATTTTTGCTTTGTTTAGCCTACTCAAACACCCGGCTCAAACAGAGAGGGATGCTATGTTAGCTAGCTGGCTATGGCTATCCAACACTGGAACTCTTCCAAGTCAAGGTAAGCTATTGGTTTTATTAATTTATTGCTACCGGGGCCCTCTGGTGTAACTGCTATGCTGCTTGCTGTATACTGTACTGCATGATTGTAGCAGGTTTATTAACGAGTTAGTTCTAGCAGCTAGCTATGTTAGCTATGACATTAGCTAATATGGTGACAACGATGTAGGCTGTGTGTAGCTGTTATGGTGGGAAGGCCTGGTCACAGAGAAACGAAGGTAAAAGGTGAGAGGAGGTGAGCGTGTAGATACAAGAAGGAATTATACAACGAGCAAATGATCATGCTGTTTGCATGTGGCTGCTATGAAAATGAATTATGTTTGCGGTGATCATGGGTGTATTCAGTCTGCCGATTCTGTTGAAAAACTTTTCTTTAACAGAAGCAAATGAAACGGGGATAAACATTCCTGAATTTGTCCAAATTAAACTCTCATTTGCAGCTGTTGGACTAAGGATTACACCTTAGATATTCTAGATTCAGGCAAGAGTGCAAGACGGTATTGAATGTGTCACTCTGTCACCTTGATTACTGAAAAAAAAAATATCTCGACCTGTGCAACTACCTTGTAAACTTTTATTCTCAGGATAGGTTGTAGCAACTTCATGAAGGGTATAGGGAACATTTTTGTATCATGTTTTAACCTAAACCTATCAATGTTACATGGATCTGGGTGAATGGAATATGAAGGTCAGTCATCCAAATATGCTGTAATAGAAATAAGGCCATGCTCATAAAAAGATGATCGTCCTCCCTCATCTTAAACTGTACTGACCGCTACTGGCATCCAGGGAGAAGTAGCAACAAAGGAAGAGATGTTAAGCAGGTCTGCCAGTGAGCCAAGCCACACACACACACATGCACACATTTTAGAATTGATTAGCAAGTGATTTGACATACAGTGTAAAAACTGAACAATGCATTTCTGTTGGCAATCAGTAAGCTATTATGCAGTATTCATATGTCACTTTTTATCCCTTTTCAAAACAAATCACCACAAACCATTTGGCCGTAGTCATGAATTCACACTTGAACAAAAAAAAAGAACACTCTCTGGAACAGTGTCTTCCTAGAGAATCATCTCATACGAAATTCAATTGAAATGGAAAAATCGTCCTAGTTTTGATGGCGTGTGTGTAGACTGCTGGGCTGTCTCGGGGGAAAGTGGTGGTGTCAGGATTATTCATACCCTTGATTCAGCCTGATGGCTTGAATATTTCGGCACTGGATTTATCAAACTGAGGCCAGATAATGAACAACGGTGTCTGCCAGGGCCCTAGAGGATCATGGTACTGCATGGGGATTAGGACCTGGCTTGATGTTTAAACACAATTGGTCATAGCATGACGCTTTTGGACCTCGGTGGAGTAGGAGAGTGTGAGAGAAACCTTATTCATGCATTAGCTTAATATTTACAATATGCTGATGTGGCTTGGACAGAGAATCCTGTGGTATAAGGGAGCCACATCCACCAGCCCTATTTATCATGAAGCCATGCTGAATCAATACAGCACTAAGCTCCATCCGTGCTTCATTCTCTGGATGAAAAGAAATTGATTCCACTCTATTTGCTCCACAGAGTTAGTGCGGCAAGCACCCATAATATTGCATGATATTACCTAAATAGTGCTATGATTTAGTGTGTGTGTGTGTGTGTGTGTGTGTGTGTGTGTGTGTGTGTGTGTGTGTGTGTGTGTGTGTGTGTGTGTGTGTGTGTGTGTGTGTGTGTGTGTGTGTGTGTGTGTGTGTGTGTGTGTGTGTGTGTGTGTGTGTGTGTGTGTGTGTGTGTGCGTTCGTGCGTGTGCTTTTAGGATTTCTGCTTTACAAATGTTTTAAATGTTTTCTAATAATAGAAAATGCATACAACTTCCTTCCAGAAAGCATTTAAAAAGTTTTATTTCACATGAAAGGGGCCATTTGTTGCCATCTGATTTACAACTCATTCTTCCCAAACTCAGCCAGCCACTGGCGGTCTCTGACTTGCAGATCTGGCCGAAGAACTCCACCCGTCAAATGATACTACTAGTGTCACAGTTTTGTTAGTATTTTATTCAGTGGGGTTATGTTAAAACTGGGTCTTCGGTACCCAAGTGGTTGTTCAAATACAGGGTCAGTTTATCAGCATACAAGCAACCAATTCATGAATGGAATTTAAATGAAAGTGGGCACCTAAGGCAAAACAAAAGTATCACATTTCAACTTCAGTCTACGAAAATCACACATGGCACTGTCAAACATCCCCCAAAACTCACTTTCTCTGATTTTCAACTGAGCAGAATGTCCACAAGTCTCATATCATGTAGCCAAATGTCAATCACACACACTCCTGAACTCAATGTTCACTCCTGCCATGACTCTGTGAGTCCAGGGTCACCTTCACTTTCAGGAAGGAAAAAAACAGTCCTCCCCAAACCGTAACATTGTTATCAGCAGAGTGACAGCTATGGGCTGGTTTACTGCTGTCCAGAAGGGGCTGCAAAGCAAACTGACTTGGGAGAACAATCCATTGTTGTCTTCCCTTATCTCGTCATCTTCATCTGGTGGAGGGTAAATTGAATAAAGTAGTGCAGAGGAAAATGAGGTACTGCACTGGTCAGTGGAGTGGAAGGATAGATTCCCAGGCTTTTCCCCTTGCAAAGCCGGTGGGAGTCAGATGCATTGTTGGGCTAAAACTGTGAGAATACTATGTTGGAGGATACCTGCCTTGTCAAACTAAACGGTGTTAATAATTTTTCCCCCCCAGGGAGCTTAGCCAAAGACTACGGCTGTTTTTTGACCATAACAAATCGGTATCTTTGGGAGTCATCATTGATTTTTCTTTTGCTTACAGTGATAAACAATGAGAATGTTAACTAAGTAGCTAAAACATACAACATATACTATGTTACTAGTTAATACGTATTGAGCGCAGAGCTAACATGACATTACACCTTCTGGATACACAAGACTATAGTGTCTGCATCTGAGTCATTTGGAGAATTCTGTAAGCGTGAAAGTAATGTGCAGTCAACCTTAAACTGATACGTGTTTCAATCCCAGTGTTTGCTCTCACTGACGAGACAATATCTGCATTCTTCTATGTTTTTGTAAGGACGGATTGTCTGAGTTGATGTGATTTTTCTTCTGTTTATCTTGTTCCTCTCCTCTGTGTCAGCAAGCTGTCTGGCCTATCACAGGATCGGGCACACATACCCCGCTGCTTCGTCGGTCCAACACATTTCTCCATTATTTCTGTCACGAGAGATTGAGAGGGCGTTCCTTTTGTGTTTTCGGCACAGCTCTCCTGCTCAGCTGTTTCCCCCTGTATGGTGCTACACAAATGAAAGTTTGGCTGGGTGATCTGTCACTACTGTCATAGTGGGAGGATGTTTACTTTGCCCAGCTTAGCCACACATGGATATATAAACATAACTGCATTTCTCTGAATGTCGAAAATGCCGTCTTTAAAAATTACAGTCACTCATGGCATTAGAGGGATAACTATGAATGTCACAATGTGCAAATTGAACACAAACATGCAATAACAATCAATATATAATGGTTATTGCTGATCATATATGAAAGTATTGTGATTAAAGACACTGTACAGGTGTCCTGTGTGGCTTAGTTGGTAGGGCATTGTGCTTGCAATGCCAGGGTTGTGGGTGCGATTCCCACAGGGGACAAATACGACCAAATGTATGTCTGTAAACTGTAAGTCGCTCTGGATAAGAGTGTCTACTGAAATGTTTTCCAGTGTTTTTTCACCCTCACTAATTTACTTGCATTGTGTTGTCAGTGGAGGGGACTGTAATAAAAGTTATTGTAATAAAAGTCAATAGAAGGTTGATAGAAATAAATGCTTCTGTTTTGTCTACCGTCTGTTCCAGATTAAACTTTGAACTAACCAGATGGAGCCTGCAAGCCTATATTAAACTATCAATAAAATGGGAGCTCAGTCAAACAATCAAATGCGTTCCCCTTGGTCAATACTGGCCACACATTTCAATATGTGACCGACCATCCCGATTTGGTCTTATGTAGTAAAATGATGTTTTTTAAATTGGATAAATTAGAGACTCAGAGCTAGAAAATTGTACATCATACACTGCAGTTGAGGAACAATGGGGAAGTAATTCTGCTTTGAAAGTTGATAAACTTCACTTTTGAGAAAATGGCTCTTGAATGTTTTGGTCTACCTACTGGAGATCTCTTCTTTATCTACAGCCATTCAGCATCATTCACACCCTCTTAAACCTTAGCCCCACCCACCTCTTTAAGGATTCACATGTGAGGACATGTGGTAAACACACCCTATATCAAATTAAATCTAAGTGTATTTGTCACACGCGCAGGATACAGAAGGTGTAAACGGTATAGTGTAGTGGTTGCTTGCATGGTAGCAATATCAAAAACAGAAAGTGCCCAGATAAAAATATTTTGTCAATATTTGATCATTTTTAGATGACACTTACCTGACACACTTGTCTAAATTGATGGGTCATGTGAAGGAAATGCTATAACCACCCCCAGCCACATATAGCTAAGTGGATGGGTCACTATTGTCTAGAAATGTACACATGAACTACAATAGATATCTGTAATCACTCCCAGACACACCTGGCTAATTTGATGGGTCATGTAATAATCCGTCCGAAGTGGAGTCTTGTGTTTAGCCATGTAACAATGAACAGGCCTAATCCCAACTCATACTACCTCTGAGGGTGATTACTACCTCTGATGGTTTAGAGCTTGGTAGTCGCCTCATACAAGAACTTGGAAGTATGGCTAGACAGTACACTGTCCTTCTCTCAACACGTATCAAAGCTGCAGGCTAAAGTTAAATCTAGACTTGGTTTCCTCTATCGTAAATCGTTCCTCTTTCACCCCAGCTGTCAAACTAACCCTGATTCAGATGACCATCCTGACCATGCTAGATCACAGAGACATCATTTAAAGATCGGCAGGTAAGGGTGCTCTCGAGCGGCTAGATGTTTTTTTGCCATTTGGCCATCAGATTTGCCACCAATGCTCCTTATAGGACACATCACTGCACTCTATACTCCTCTGTAACTGGTCATCTCCATATACTCGTCGTAAGACCCACTGGTTGATGCTTATTTATAAAACCCTCTTAGGCCTCATTCTCCACTATCTGAGATATCTACTGCAGCCCTCATCCTCCAAATACAACACATGTTCTGTCAGTCACATGCTGTTTACCCTGCTGTTGTGTTCCAGTTGAAATGGACCGATTTTGATGACATTGATGATTTTCACAAAATGTTGGGTGTTTTATTAAAAGCTTTTGTACACCTATGGTGTTCCCAGTCAAAAATGACCAGTCATTGGAAATGAATGGGTGAGACTACAATTTAGTGTATAAAATGTAGTTCAGGGGCATGCCCATTCATCAGATGGACATACTTCCTATCCCAGACCCCCACATGTATGTGGGTTTGAGCACACACACACACCTCACTCCCCTTCTTGGCTTCCATGGCAACCCCACTGTCACGCCTTGGTCATTGTATTTTGTGTTTTCGTTATATATTTGTTCAGGCCAGGGTGTGAGATGGGTTTATTGTGTTGTCGTATTGTTTTTTTTTGTAGGCATTGGGATTGATTAGAGGGTGTGTCTAGTTTAGGCTTGGATGCCTGAGGCGGTTCTCAATCGGAGTCTGGTGATTCTTGTTGTCTCTGATAGGGAACCGTATTTAGGTAGCCTGGGTTTCACTGTGTATTTGGTGGGTGATTGTTCCTGTCTCTGTGTAGTTGTTCACCAGACAGGCTGAATAGGTTCTCTCGTTCCGTTTGTTGTTTTGTATATTTAGAAGTTATTTCATGTATCGCGCTCTTCTACATTAAATACATGAGTAACCACCACGCTGCATTTCGGTCCAACTCTCTTTCGACAAACGAAGAACGCCGTTACAGAATCACCCACCACACATGGACCGAGTGGCGTGGTTACAGGCAGCGACAGCAGGAGCAGCGAAGGGAGGACGTTATGGACAGCAGAAGTATGGAGTAGACAACGTGGGATGAAATAGACAGGTGGGCGGTCGACCCAGAGAGAGTGCCGGAGCCTGCCTGGGATTCGCTGGAGCAGTGCGAAGAGGGCTAAAGGAGAATGGAGTTGGAGAGGAAATCACGACGGCGCAGAGGAAAGCCCGTGTGTCAGCCCCAAAAATCTATTGCGGGGGGAGGCTCAGAGGGAGAGTGGCAAAGTCAGGAGTCAGACCTGAGCCAACTCTCTCTGTTAATCGTGAGGAGGAGCGATCAAAGGACCTCTGGACTTGGGAGGAGATATTAGACGGAAAAGGACCCTGGGCTCAGCCTGGAGAATATCGCCGTCCCAAGGAAGAACTGGAGGCGGAAAAAAGCGGAGAGGCGCTGGTATGAGGCGGCCGCACGGCGACGCGGATGGAAGCCTGAGAGTCAGCCCAAAAAATTAATGGGGGGAGGGCTTACAGGGAGTATGGCTATGCCAGGTAGGAGACCTGCGCAAACTCCCTGTGCTTACCGGGGGGCTAGAGAGACCGGGCAGGCACCATGTTATGCTATGGAGCGCACAGTGTCTCCAGTGCGGGTGCATAGCCCGGTGCGGTTCATACCAGCCCTTCGTATTGGCCGGGCTAGAGTGGGCATCGAGCCAGGTAAGGTTGGGCAGGCTCGGTGCTCAAGAGCTCCAGTGCGCCTGCACGGTCCGGTCTATCCAGAGCCACCTCCACACACCAGTCCTCCGGTAGCAGCTCCCCGCACCAGGCTTCCTGTACGTGTCCTCGGCCCAGTACCACCAGTGCCAGCACCACGCATCAGGCCTACAGTGCGCCTCGCCTCTCCTGTGCTGCCGTAGCCTCCCGTCTGTTCAGCTCTATCAGAGCCTTCCTCCTCTACAGCGCTGTTGGAGTATCCTGTCTGTTCAGCGCTATCAGAGCCTTTCTCCTCTCCTGCGTTACCGGAGCTTCCCGCCTGTTCAGTGCTTCTAGAGCCTTCCTCCTCTACAGCGCTGCCGGAGCCTCCTGCCTGTTTGGAGCAGCCTGAGCTGTCAGTCTGCATGAAGCAGCCAGTCTGCAAGGTGCTGCCAGCCTGCATGGAGCAGTCAGAGCTGTCAGCCTGCATGGAGCAGTCAGAGCTGTCAGTCTGCATGAAGCAGCCAGAGCTGTCAGTCTGCATGAAGCAGCCAGATCTGTCAGTCTGCATGAAGCAGCCAGAGCTGTCAGTCTGTATGAAGCAGCCAGAGATGTCAGTCTGCATCAAGCAGCCAGAGCTGTCAGTC
The DNA here is from genome assembly GCF_021184085.1 of Oncorhynchus gorbuscha. NCBI lineage: Eukaryota > Metazoa > Chordata > Actinopteri > Salmoniformes > Salmonidae > Oncorhynchus > Oncorhynchus gorbuscha. The sequence goes on along the minus strand of NC_060191.1, from coordinate 37,116,739 downwards.
TGTATGAAGCAGCCAGAGCTGTCAGTCTGCATCAAGCAGCCAGTCTGCAAGGAGCTGCCAGTCTGCAAGGAGCTGTCAGTCTGCAAGGAGCTGTCAGCCTGCATGGAGCAGCCAGAGCTGTCAGTCTGCAAGGAGCTGCCAGTCTGCAGGGAGCTGCCAGTCTGCAAGGTGCTGCCAGCCTGCATGGAGCAGCCAGAGCGCCAGTCAGCCATGATCTTCTAGATCTGCCAGTCAACCAGATTCTTCCAGATCTGCCAGTCAACCAGTCTCTTCCAGATCTGCCAGTCAACCAGAATCTTCCAGATCCGCTAGCCAGCCAGGATCTAGTGGAGCCAACTACCTGCCTGAGCTTCATCTCAGTACTGGGCTTCCTCTCAGTACTGGGCTTCCTCTCAGTACTGGGCTTCCCCTCAGTCCTGAGCTTCCCCTCAGTCCCGAGCATCCCCTCAGTCCCGAGCTTCCCCTCAGTCCCGAGCTTCCCCTCAGTCCCGAGCTGCCCCTCAGTCACGAGCTGCCCCTCAGTCACGAGCTGCCCCTCAGTCACGAGCTGCCCCTCAGGCCAGTGGGGTTCTGGGTGAGGACTATTAGGCCATGGTCGGCGGTGAGGGTGGATTATCCCAGGACGCGAAGGGGAGGAACTATGACAGTAAATGAGTTGGGTCCACGTCCCGAGCCGGAACCGCCACCATGGACAGACGCCCACCCGGACCCTCCCTATGGTTGTGAGGTGCGTCCGGGAGTCCGCACCTTAGGGGGGGGGGGGTTCTGTCACGCCTTGGTCATTGTATTTTGTGTTTTTGTTATATATTTATTCAGGCCAGGGTGTGACATGGGTTTATTGTGTTGTCATATTGTTTTTTTTGTAGGCATTGGGATTGTGGTTGATTAGGGGTGTGTCTAGTTTAGGCTTGGATGCCTGAGGCGGTTCTCAATCAGAGTCAGGTGATTCTTGTTGTCTCTGATAGGGAACCGTATTTAGGTAGCCTGGGATTTGGTGGGTGATTGTTCCTGTCTCTGTGTAGTTGTTCACCGTTTGTTGTTTTGTATATTTATAATTTATTTCATTGTATCGTGCTCTTCTACATTTAATGACATGAGTAACCACCACACTGCATTTCGGTCCGACTCTCTTTCGACAAACGAAGAACGCCGTTACACCCACAGGAACCTTTCCACAATAGACTCTTTCCCCATGGGAACCACACCTTTTGGCATTCTCACAAACAATTGCAACATTGTTTCAATAATATATAGAACTTTTCTCGCAGCTCTGGTATATAAAGTTTTTTGAGGCCTTGCTCACAATTCATTCTCTGGCAGCACAATGACCAAATTATATACTGTATGTGAGGCTCTTGATCATATCATTGAAAATGACACTGGTGAGGAGAGAGGCAAGGAAAATGACAGTGAGGTGGTGATACTATATGTACTATTATGGATTTATAATCAGCTATAATGGGGTGGTCATTTTGGACAGGGAACACACAATGAATTAACATGAAACGAACACAACTGGAGGGTTAAAGGTCCCCAAAGCACACACATCCCTGGGTCGCTCATCTTTTCAGTTCGCTGCAGCTAGCGACTGGAACGAGCTGCAACAAACACTCAAACTGGACAGTTTTATCTCAATCTCTTCATTCAAAGACTAAATCATTGACACTCTTACTGACAGTTGTGGCTGCTTCGTGTGATGTTTTTTCTTCTCTACCTTCTTGCCCTTTGCGCTGTTGTCTGTGTCCAATAATGTTTGTACCATGTTTTGTGCTGTTACCATGTTGTGCTGCTGCCATGTTGTATTACTACCATGTTGTTGTCATGTTGTGTTGCAACCATAATATGTTGCCATGTGTTGCTGCCATGCTATGCTGTTGTCTTAGGGCTCTCTTTATGTAGTGTTGTGTTGTCTCTCTTCTCATGATTTGTGTTTTGTCCTTTATATATTGTTTTTAAACCCCAGCCCCCCGTCCCCGCAGGAGGCCTTTTGCCTTTTGGGAGGCCGTCATTGTAAATAATAATTTGTTCTTAGCTGACTTGCTTAGGTAAATAAAAGGTTAAATAAATATAATCAAATAAAAATACTACCAATACAAACATTGTCATAACTGTAGTATCAATGTGCAGGTAGATAACGCTAACAAACTAGGTTCAATGTTAGCTAGCTAACATTATGTTATAACAAGCAGTTCAAATGGTTTCCTGATTCAAATAATACTAATACCCAGATCATACATGTAATGTTAGCTAGCAAGCCAACAAGCTAACGTTTGCTAGATAACTAACAGTATGTTTTAACTTGCAATAAAAATGACTTTGACAAAATTAGAAACTTATATCTGAGAAAGTAGCTAGACTCTTACCCGTGTACATGGATGAACGCTTCACGGAATGACTGGAACAATTTAACTCTGTTTTGTTTGATGCTACATCTTGTGTGGCCAGCGTTGTGTCAAGTCACTCTAGTTCACACTGACCGTGGCGTGTGCAGAAAGCAGCCCATCACTTTTTCCAACTGATCTGTTGATAGCGCCTGCTAAATTCAGGGCATCAATGTCGTTGAGAAAAGTAGCAAAACTTTTTGTACTTCTCGAGGGCTAATGTTATACCTTTCAAAAATGAACGGCTCACGTTTTACTGAACAGCTCACGTTATAGACAGAAGCATGCTACTTGTCAGAACAATCCGAACTCATCTCCCAGCATGTCCAGCCCATCCATTATCTCAGCCAATCATGGCTAGTGGGAAGGTTCCTGACTATTTCCACGGCTAAACCAACTAGGCTCGTAATTTAACAATTGTATTCATGTTCATGGATGGACTACAAGTTTATTATTAAGGCACATGAAAGTTCACATGTTCCTAAAGGTATTTCTGCCAAAAAGCACATTTTGACAAAAAATTAATACTTACGTTCAAATGCCGCTCCTGTGAAGTAGTGACGTGCGACATATGACAACAGTATATCTGAACATTTTAGTTTCCTGAAACGAGTCACGTATGTCATTCAATGTCCAATATCCATCAAGACAGATTTCTGATAGTTCTAAGAACACATCACTACAGTCAGCTTATCAGAGAAGAAGAAGGAATTGATATCTTTCTTCCTGGTTGAAGGTCCTCTATACTAGTGAACTATGACACCTTGTATTGATTCAATCTGTAAAAAGGAATTATTTTTAGGTATCTGTTGTTTGCTATCACCTCTGCTCAGCAATGGGCAATATGGTGTGTGTGTGGGCGTGTGCGTGTGTACGTGTATATTTGTGTGCATGTGTATTCATATGCACGTGTGTTTGTGCATGCTTGTTTGTTTTAAGATCAACACACTCTAAAAATTAGGGGTTCAACAAGGGTTCTTCTAAGACCCTCATGGTCCTTGGCCAAAATATTATTTGAGGAACCTCCTAAGTTGGTGGTTGTTCTTGCAGGAACTGCCCAACTGAAACATTTAGATTTGAGTTTGAAAGGACAGCAGGTGCAGGCACAGGAAAGGTCTCAATTTAAGGTAGTCTTTCCATATTTGTGCAAATCTTTCTAAAACACAAAATTTACAAACATTCTATGGAAATCAATCAACAAAACTGTTCATTGAATATCCCATAGGCCTCTACTTTATGGACAAGGTATACGTATGAACACACCAGATTATATACCCATTGGACTTGGACTTCTGCTGGGAGGTTACTGACAACTAAAATATGGTGTTATTTTTGTTATTGTTATGCAAACTCTTTTAATGGGTTATTTCGAATAACTTATAGGGGTTCCTACACAGTTTCAATTTGAAGAAACCCAAAGGATACTTCAGGAACCTTTTATTTTTAAGAGTGCAGTAATGCCAAATCTGTGAGTCTCTCAGTTCAGCATTACAGACCACCTTGTCTGTTCTTTTTGCTAAAATCATTACCTCCATCACCCATGCTGCACAAATTTGTGATTTTATAAGATGTAAGACCTAGAACTTTACAATTAAAATATGCATTGCAGAGTCATTGATTCTCATCAAAGACAAATGACTCCTTCCCTGGGTATAGTATAAAATACAATATTTATTCACGGCTAGCAGTCAGATGGATATGCTTCAGGAACCGTGGCAAATCGGCCCTCCTAGTCACCACGGTAACAGCTTGGCGAAGCCAAGGTAAGCCTGCTGTTCTCTGATTTGTTGGAGGACAGTGAAGATGCTAAAGACTATTGCACAGGACCCCAGGTGTTCTCTGAGACAGGTTCATGTAATCTACAAGGGAATCAGACTTTTTCAGACAATCAGATGGTTGGACACACTCTGTTGATTCTATATGTGTGTAGAATGGCTATAGGGCACTGTAGAAACATTTTCCATGATAAAGTAACAAAGGCCAGCCTAGGGTATTTGTATTTGCATGTATTATCAATCCCATTAGCTGCTGCCTTGGCAGCATCTACTCTTCCTGGGGTCTTCCTGGGGTCCAGCAAAATTAAGGCAGTTTATACAATTTTAAAAACATTACAGTACATTCACAGATTTCACAATACACGGTGTGCCCTCAGGCCCCTAATCCACCACTACCACATATCTACAATACAAAATCCATGTGTACAGTGTGTATGTTATCGTGTGTGTGTGTGTGTGTGTGTGTGTGTGTGTGTGTGTGTGTGTGTGTGTGTGTGTGTGTGTGTGTGTGTGTGTGTGTGTGTGTGTGTGTGTGTGTGTGTGTGTGTGTGTGTGTGTGTGTGTGTGTGTGTGTGTGTGTGTGTGTGTGTGTGTGTGTGTGTGTGTGTGTGTATGCATGTGTCTGTGCCAATGTTTGTGTTGCTTCACAGTCCCCGCTGTTCCATAAAGTGTATTTTTTAAATCAAATATTACTGCTTGCATCAGTTACTTGAAGTGGAATAGAGTTCCATGTAGTTATGTCTCTATCTAGTACTGTGTTCCTCCAATAGTCTGTTCTGGACTTGGGGACTGTGGCATGTTTTGTTGGGTGCATGGGTGTCCGAGCTGTGCACCAGTAGTTCAAACACACAGCTCGGTGCATTCAACATGTCTAGTGATGAAGTTAATCTCTCCTCCACTTTGAGCATTTGAGGTGCATAATATTATTATTATTATCTCTCTTTGTACATCCAAGGGCTAGCCGTGCTGCCCTGTTCTGAGACAATTTCAATTTTCCTGAGTCCCTTTTTGTGTAGAAGGTGGATATAAGATTTTCTAACTTGATCCCTATTAATCAGAATAATTCATTTATCAACCGTTGAAGTCCTGATAAATCCTACCCCCGCAAACCTATGTGAACTTTCCTCCACATCTAAATGTGATGAGTTTGTAGCATATTTCAGAGATAAGATAATCAACGTCAGGCTGGGTATCAATCAAGCAAGACCTGATGAGAAGTTTGATGATATGTGCCCTAACCTACCATGCAAAGGCACTATGGATTTGTTTCTCCCTGGTTGACACAGACATTCCCAGGAAAATGATATCACAACTTAAGCCTTCCACCTGAGTTCTGGATCCTATCCCCACTACCTTCTTCAGAACAGTTTTTAATTTGATATAAGAAGAAGTGCCAGCTATTGTTAATATATCCCTGTTCACAGGCACTTTCCCCACCACTAAAACTGCTATAGTGAAATCCCTTCTGAAGAACAGTAATCTCGATTCTTCAGCTCTTAGATATTTCCGGACAATCTCTAACCTTCCATTCTTTAAGCAAAATTTGGCAGAAATTGGTGTTCAAACAACTAAATATTTTTTTAAATACTAACTGTATATACTTTTTAAAAATCCAAATCTGGTTTTCGTGCCCACCGCAGCACAGAGACAGCTTTAGTTAAAGTGGGAAGTGATCTTAGAGTCAACACAGATGCCAAACAGGTGTCTGTCCTTGTACTCTTAAATTTAAGTGCTGCATTCAACACTGTTGACCGTGACGTCCTTCTGGATAGACTGGCGAGATGAGTTGGCCTCTCCGGGCCAGTTCTAAATTGGTTTAGGACCTATATAAGTGGTTGAGAGTTTTTGTTAGACTCAGTGAACATAACTCAGAGAAAATACATATCACATGTGGCGTTCCACAAGGTTCATTTTTGAGTCCAGTACTGTTCAGCTTATATACGTTATCCCTTGACAGCGTCATCAGAAAGCCCTACATTGATTTTCAGTGTTACGAAACATAACTTTACATTTCTGTCACCAGAGGATTTTTAGCTCCACTGATAAATTATTAGACTGCATTAGTGATTTAAATACTTGGATGGCTCACAACTTCATCCTGCTAAGACAAGACCGAGGTCATTATTGTTGGAACCAAAGCTCAGAGAGAGAATCTAGCTGCACATTTTAATTCACGGGCAATAATGATAAAAGATTTTTAAAAACAACGTGTTATTTTAGATTCTAAACTCAATTTCAAATCACATATTAGGAAGGTGACCTAAATAGATTTTTACCACCTGAAAAGAAATAAGGTGTGGCCTGTTTCTCTCTCAGGCTGATACAGAGACCCATCCATGCCTTTATTACAAGCAGGCTTGACTACTGTAATGCACTGCTGTCTGGCCTACTCAAGAAAGCCATTGGTCAACTGCAAAACATACAGAATGCTGCAGCACGGGTACTGACCAAGACCAGACGGAGATCACACATTCCACTGGTTTAAAGGTGTCTATGCTATCTGCCTGTGAGTTTTAGAATTCATTTAAAAATTATTCTATTGATTTTTAAATCAATTCACTATTGTGCACCACAATACATGTCAGACATGCTTACAATATATGTCAGACATGCTTTTAAGTTATGTACCCAGTAGGTCCCTCAGGTCCTCTGGCACTGGCCTTTTAGTGATTCCATAGCCTAGGACCAAGAGGCATGGATAGGCAGCCTTTAGGTATCATGCCTCCAGCCTCTGGAATAGCCTGCCTGAATAGCTTTTATTTTCCTTCGGGTGCTTTTTAGTTGTTCAGTTTGTGTCATTCATTAGATTTTTATTTGTCATCATTACGTTTTTTTATCTGTTTGTGTAGTGAATATTTCAGCTTTTTTGTTCATTTTTGTCTTATTTTTTCTCCTGTAAAGCACATTGCGTTGAATTCCATGTCTGAAATGGCTGTATAAATAAAGCTTGATTTGATTTGAAGAATAATGAAATTAGTGAATTAGTGAAAAAAATATCAGAATTGGGCTGCCTGTCTAAACGCAGCCTAATATCTGACTTGGAAACAGAAGAGGGATATTCTCTCACCTAAACCATTTAAATGCCAAGTACTGAGACACAGAAGGGAACTTTCACAATGAGATGTGTGACTAGCTTGGTGGGAACACAAGCTTGAATGTGTGACCTCAGACTGACACTTTGCATATGAGATGAAATCATTGAAAGCAGTGGTTTACAATTTATAAACCAATATTTCCACAGTAAACTGGACAACTGGCACAGGGTTGACATATTATTCAGTGATATAACACTGTTTGACACATTGCATCTCAATGAAGATACAGATTGTGAGCCATTGCTGGCAAACCTACCATGACATGGGAGGGAAAATGGACTCTCGCAAAATGACAGTTACACAAAACCTTGTAAGAAGCAGATCCATAGCTCTAATATCAACTATTATTTCACATTTTTATTTAACCTTTATTTATTTAATCAGGAAGGGCTCATTGAGATTAAAATCTCTTTTTCAAGAGCGCCCTGGCCAAGATAGGCAGCACCAAGTCATTGCAAAACAAAATACAGACAGACAACATGAAAAACCACAAGTAATCTAGTAAAAACCATTGAATTCACAAGAGTATAAAACAGCAAATTAAAAACATTGACAGGTCAGGGAATCAGCCTCAATATCCTTCATCGGTGATTTAAAAACACCAATCGGGACAAGTTCTTCCAGTTTAAAAGTATTTTGTAAGGTGTTCCAAGACGATGGCGCAGAGTACATAAAAGCCCTTTTACCAAATTCAGTTTGGACATTTGGAACAGTTAGCAGGAGAAAGTCCAGCGAACGAAGAGAGTACCCACCACATTTCTGAACAATATAAATGCACAAATAAAAAGATAGTAAACCCAAAATGGCTTTGTAAATAAAATTATACCAGTGACTGAACCTACGAGTTACGAGAGAAGGCCAGCCAACCCTGGTATACAAAGTGCAGTGGTGCGTAAGGGTTTTGCAGTTTAAAATACATCTCAAAGTGCCATGGTAAAGAGTGTCAATTGATCTCAAACACTGAGCGGAAGCATTCATATATAAAATATCCCCATAGTCTAGTAAAGGCATAAATGTAGCTGATACTAGCCTCCTTCTGGCTTCAAAAGAAAAACAGGCCTTATTCCTAAAATAAAATACCAATTTCAGCTTCAATGTTTTTGTAATATGCAATTTAAAAGAGAGGCCGTCATCAATTAAAATTCCAAAATATTTATATGAGGTTACAACCTCAATCTCCTTGCCCTGAGAGGTAGTAATAGATGAAAGGTTCAGATGTCTATTTCTTGCATTAGAAAACACCATTAGTTTAGTTTTGTCATTATTGAGGATAGGCTTCAATTGACACAAGGTATGTTGAACAGTATAAATAGCAGTTTGCATTGTCTCGACGTTGGCATCTTTGGGTATAGCAACCCCATCCACCTCTCCCTGCCTCCCCCTTGCCTCCTTCAACTACTGTGGTCAGAGGTTGTAAATTCCTGAGAAGACCTCCTCATGGACACACAGTATACAGAGAGTAGATTTTCTTCCACCTCACAGAACTTGAGGTACGAACAAATTTCATGTTCCGGAGAAAGTATAAAAGATCGTGAAGAATCCAGCAACGAACTGGTCCATTTGCCACAACTTGGGAAGCTCATGGGAGACAGTGTGGCCACATTACCCATTACCATAACGCTGTTTATATAAATAGCCTCAGATATGAGGTTTATCAGGCCTCCTGGGACAGCCCCTTTTCTGCCATTCCGAATAAAACCCAACTTTGAGAAATTATCAGCAGACCTCAATTACGAGATGGCTAAAGGTTGCAGACCATGTTTTTCTCCATTATGAGGACAAAGGTTTGGAGACCATTGCTGAATCTTTTAACCATACCACGTGGCTAAACTCTTAGACTATCGATACCGACAGAATAAGAACAAGTCTTTGATATTAATTACTAGTCTGCAGCTAGGAATTTGGTATCATTGAACGCGAAGAACAACAACCGCCGAAACCTCCATTCTATAACGAATGTGACTATGAACAATCCCCTCTAACCACAACCGAGAGCGAGAGGGAGAGAGACAGACAATTCTACAAAAGAAATAAACTTTTCACCAGCGATCAAGACGACACACTGAGCGTAAATATATATATTGATTGTAATTGTTCCCAAATGAGTGAGCGTTCATGTGTAAAGGATTATAATTTAAATTGTTATAATTATTAACTCTGTAGTGACTTCTTAGTCGACCCCCACTTTTCCTTTTGTCTAACAAGCCGCCATGCCGGTTTAGCCCACTAGGGCACATTCTCCTATCATTTCATGTAACCACATTTACCTTGTTTGTTTGTTTATGCATTTCTGTGAATTACTTAGGTAGTAATAAATAAATGATTTTAGACAATTAATGTATGGATGACTTATAGTGAGGACTGGGTTTGTCCAGATACGTTTGGAATGACACTAAAAAAAGTTAAGTAAATCATTTATAAATTCGAAGACTAATTGATCAGATGAAATATCTGAAAAATTATTTTAGGAAATTATAACTTTGTAATCCGAATATTTTTCCTTGGTGCCCCGACATCCTAGTAATTACGGTTACATGATTAATCAGTCTAATCGCGTATTAACTAATTACAGAGAATCTTTGATAAAAACTATCAGTCTTCAGTTAATGATAGTAAAGACACTGCAGCATGTTCTGGAAAGCTTTTGTAAGAGACAATTCAAGACAGACAATTTAACAGACATAAGCCCATCAAATTGAGTGCACTGAGTTCTATCAGAGCGATAGTTAGCAAACCATGCAACTGCATGCTCTGAAAGACCTACACTTGACAATCTCTGCCTTAGTATAGCATGATCAACTGTATAAAAAGCCTTAGAGAGATCAATACAAAGTGAGACAGTGCTGTTTGATATCATTTAAAACCTTCATGGCTGCTGTAATTGTGCTATGTTTCTTCTTGACGCCCTATTGATACATTGATAAATAAAAAATATTTTAGTTTTTCACTTACAAGGGTTAAGTATTTTCACCAGGGGTGACAGCTTTGAGATTGGCCTATAGTTATTTAAAAGAGTTGGATCTCCCCCTTTTAAAAGTGGAAGGACAAATGCTGATTTCCAGAACTTTGGAATTTCATTCCATTCCAGGGTTAGATTGAACCGAGATGTAAGTGGTTCAGCTATGAAATCAGCTGCCAGATTTAAAAAGCAGGGATCCAAAAGATCAGGACCTGCAGGCTCTCTCTGATCTAATGATTTCAGGGCTTTACAGTGCCTTGCAAAAGTATTCGGCCCCCTTGAACTTTGCGACCTTTTGCCACATTTAAGGCTTCAAACATAAAGATATAAAACTGTATTTTTTTGTGAAGAATCAACAACAAGTGGGACACAATCATGAAGTGGAATGACATTTATTGGATATTTCAATCTTTTTTAACAAATCAAAAACTGAAAAATTGGGCGTGCAAAATTACAAATTACAAATAGTTTCAGACTTTGCCACACTTACATGGAATTTAGATTTTACATATATAGCCACACCCCCTCCTTTCTTAACCCGATCAGTGCGATAAACATTGTAACCACTTATACAAATATCCTTATCAGATAGACTTGCTGAGCCAGGTTTCAGAAAACACAATTACACCAGCATCAGCTGATTTAGCCCAAATCCTAACCCCATCAATTTTTGACAACAGCGTACATTAAATGTGTACATTTAAATGAAAAATACCAAACCAGATCTTGATTTAAAATCAGAAGGGTTTTGGAGACATTGCATATCAGGGCCAGGGTAAGGTTGCATGCTACCTGATATCAGCAAAAGAAGAATAACTAGTCACCTCTGTTTAATAACCTTGCATGGCTTCTCTTTTTTAAGAGACCTACCGCAAGCAAATTCTACAAGTGAGTTTCCAGATAATACAAAACAGTAATTTAAAACCATTAGACTTTGGTAGTGACACAAATCCATACTGTTCACATCGTGCCACAAATACATCGGCACTTGGACAAGTGGACCGAGTGAAAAAGAGCGAGTTCCTGCAGACAAAATGTCCAATGGACGGGAGAGCACATTGTCAAATGTACTCACCCAGCGACAATGTTCGTTTTCTCCAGAGTTCAGTAAAGTCAGTGCACAAAGCAAATTCCTCGAAAACTGTCATTTTCTCTGACAAAATAAAAAAAAATTAGAGGCCAACGAAGGTAAGGGGAGAGAGAGACAGTGTGTATGTATGAGTCTGAATGTGAGTGTTTGCGCGTGTGAGTAGATTGGGTTTTGAGGTTGATAGAGAGAACGGGTTGGGGATTGTTGAGCTGCCTCTGACAGCCAGGCGAAGAGTAAAAAGGAGCAGCTTGGCCAAGACACTCCGTAGACGAAGGAGGAACTCAGGCCAGCCAGAGATAGGGTTACTTTGGTAAACTTCAAATAATGAAGTGCCGAGTAGAGGAGGACCTGTGATCTTTACACCAGAAAAAATAAAATAGTTTGCACTACACAACAACGAAGTTACGCAACCATAAATAGGTTATTAATGGGTTAAAATGTACTAGTCACAGACAAACGACTTGACATGCTGCCATGTTGGATTTGAAGTTGAGGATCTCGCTAGCTCGCTGACTAAAGCCAATCTGTTACCAACTTGAGCGACAATAGGATGTAGGGACAGACTGCCTCAATATTAATGACACTCATGCATTTGCATAATACTGGTCAAATCAATATTCACTTTGTATTTATTCCTTGTGTCACTATTTCTTGATCCTATCAATTTCCTTAATCTTTCACTCTGCATTGTTGGAAATGAACATGTAAGTAAGCATTTCACTGTTAGCCTACACCTGTTGTCTACGAAGCATGTAACAAATACAATTCGATTTGATTTGATTACATATTAACAGAAAATAAGACATTAAAATTGACCTAGTATGAAAAGCATGAAAATGTATGCACTCACTACTGTAAGTCGCTCTGAATAAGAGCGTCTGCTAAATTACGCAAGTGTAAATGTAGCTGAAAATGTATTTATGAAATATGAGAGTATAATGCCTTTAAAAGACATGGTATGAATGTTAATTTAACATTCATCCATCTTTTGGAATGTGTGCTGTTTCCGGTGGGTCTCATAGCAAATGTGTTACCATCTGCCCTCCTGAATTTCAAGCAGTCCTGTTTGTTCTTAAGTGAGGACGAAAAAGATATGTGGGGGGAAAAGCAGGTGCATCTAATCTCCAAAGAAACCAAATTGCACAAAAGGCTCTGTTACCTCATAGTCAAGCCTTCCTTCACTATGACCATATCCCTAATGAGATTTAGCTCACTACAGAAATCTGATGCTTCTTTTCAATTAGCACTCAATCACCAGATGAGCAGCTCTGTTACAGTAGTCATCATCAGCAGGAACTCAACCGGGAGAAACATCCATCTGTAAATTCACAAAGAGTAGCCGTTTGGCCAATCACAATATGGTCTTTGCCTTCCGACATCTCCTTCATATTTTGACACCCCTCACACTGTGTCAAGTCTCAACTGACCCACAGGTATTTCACAGTGACTGGAGTGGCTGTTAACCGGTGAAATGAATAATGCTGGTTTACTGAGCCCTGACACCACATTACTGTAAGGTGTATCATATGCAATGGATGGCAACCCACGGGTGGCTGAATGAATAGGTTGAATTTGTCCTTTTTTTCAACGGTTGCCAGCCAAAAGGATATGGGATGTTTGCAGTCTTGTAGAAGTTATGTGTAAAAATGTGTGCATTGTTCGCTCTATCAATAATTCAACGTAGCTTTCTCATACGCAAGCTATAATGTTTTAGGCAAGACACAAGTGCAGACTTTTGAAGTGACAATGTTTATTACAGCAACAGGGGCAGGCAAACGACAGGTCAAGGTAGGATGGGGGTTGATAATCCAGAGTAGTGGGGCAAAGGTACAGGATGGCAGGCAGGCTCAGGCAGAGTGGTCAGGCAGCTGGGCTCAGAGTCCGGACAGGCAAGGGTCAAAACCAAGGAGGGCGAGAAAAATAGAGACTGGGGAAAGCAGGAGCTGAGAAAACCACAGGTTGACTTGACAAACAAGATGAACTGGCAACAGACAAACAGAGAACACGCGTATAAATACACAGGGGATAAATGGGGAAGATGGGCGACACCTGGAGGGGGGTGTAGACATGCACAAGGACAGGTGAAACATTTCCCACTCTGAATGAACACCCTAACCAGGGATCATCTCATCCAATGCAGCATGATCCATCGGGCCAAAATGATTTAATACTGAGCAAATTTCTGGGTGTTTTTGCATTAAATCCTATTTCCTCTGACATGATTTTAAATAATAATTTGTCAGTGTTAAATCCCATATTCCTGTTAATTTAACCATAACCCTCTTACTCTATAGCATTAATGACTTGAAGAATGGTGTAGTCTTACAGAGCCAACAACAGTGTTGCATCACATGGGAAAAAAATATTAATTGCCCGTTGTGGTATTGTTACTGTTACGCTTACACCATCAACCCTTCCATGTGACCTCCAACCTGGATGTGAATAAAAGAGAGGCACTTCAACATTAAAACAGGATCCCCTACATGAGTTTTCCTGAAGGGAGGACCTTGTTGATCAGAAATAAAGAAAAGACAGCGGGAGCTGGCTGCTAGGGAGCAGTCACTCCTCCATTGGAGAGGGAGGCAAAGGGAAACTGTTTCATATCCAGTACACAAATGTACATTATAACAAATACTTGTGTGGAGAGCTAGGGGGGGGGCACTGGAACGGAGAATGCAATCTCTAGTGTAGGCGGTTCTGTATAAGAAATGAGACATGGTTCCCTAAAAAATGCATTGTTTTTTATCTGCACAAAGACACACAAGAGAACTAGTACACTGAGTGAGGGGCGGAGATGCACAGTCTATGAAGCACTGAAGCACAGGTTGTTCAGAAATGCATTGCTTTTGCCTTTCATTATTTCAAAGGGATCAACCCGATGTTGTGCTGTACAGAGAACAGAGTGTGGGTTCGTCAGCACCTTCACCGGCCGATAACACACTAGGATATTGATGGAGATGTTGTGGCTATATCTATGGAAATACATCTCACTCAGATGTTCTCCGAGACTGTGGGTGGCCTCTTTGATATCTTATCTCTCTGAGTCAGTTGTGAAGGATAGGCCTCAACCTGTAACATTATGCTGACAGATCCGGGTAGCAAAGGGCATAATCCTGGAATGACTATGAGTGACAGCTGTTTGAGTCATAGCTTGCAGAGCCAGAGGTCATAGCTGAGTCATGGTGGGTTGAGGCTGTACGCTGGTAAAAATCTGCAGTTCATGCACACTTAGCATGGCACAGCATGAGACAGAAGTGCCATTGGGGTGGTCCTATCTGGCTTTTTCAGACATCCTCATTCTATGTCAGAGAGAGAGAGAGTGATTGCTGCTCTCCTATCCTGCATGTGCCCTTTTTTCCTCAGGTTTTGTTGACATTCAGTATTGTGGACAAACACTCTCCACCCGTGCCTCGTGGACGAACAGCTAATAATTTCACTCCATTCACATCCCAGTCAATGACCATTGGAACCCATTCTAAATAGGTTGTAAATAATCGGGGCACCTGGATAATTAAGTAGAGGATTTTTTTTAAATAGATCCTAACATTATCATATTGTCTACACCAGGGCTCTCCAACCCTGTTCCACCAGGCACAGTCTATTTGAAGCACTGAAGCACTGGTTGTTCAGAAATGCATTGCTTTTGCCTTTCATTAGTTTTCACTCCAACCTCAGTTGTAGCTAACCTGACTTAAACATAATTCCTGTCCATAAAATATACTTAGATTTACAGACACATAGATTTACCCCAATAGTCCCAAACAGTTGGACATGGTAATTTAGGGAGATTTCCTTAAAACAGAGGCTTTCTGTGTTCTATTGTCAGTTCACAACCTGTCTTTTGAGATAAAAAAAAATGCCTTGAACAGCAGTTTGGAGGCAATGTGCATTTGTCAAACACCATTGCCATAGCCACAGAGTTTCCAACTGCAACTGCCAGTTTCCTACTACAGAGCCAGGTAGTCATTCAGGTCAAAAAAAAGTATTTCAATCATTGGGTGCTATGTGTTGATATGCCCTGAAGCGGTTTTGTTGATTACTGCACACTGGGAACACACTGGTTGAATCAACGTTGTTTCCACAATTTCAATGAAATGATGTTGAACCAACGTGGAATAGACAGTGAATTGACATATGTGCCCAGTGGATTTTGGTTAGTAACACTTCAGCATTGAAAGTGAGTCCAATTAAACCAAGAGTTTTCTATCAAGTTACAGTAATCAGCACACTGCACAGTATATCATGCTGGTCGGTCCATAATTGAGAGATATGAACAAAGTGACCTTGTGAGTTAGAGATGGATCCAAATGTACAGAATGGGTACCTGGAGGAAAAGGAGGGAGGGTCATGCTTTTTCAATTTCAGTCAATGGAAGGGTTGAGTATTTCTGTTTTTATATAATATAGGGGAGGGTCATGTAATTTGTATTTGAGGACGTTTCAAATTTTCTCAGTGCTTTTAAAATTAATTGCTTATTAGGCTATACATCGATGTGTGCATGATTGCCGCCCCTCATCTCTGATTCTCTGCTTGCCGTGCAATACAGTTACTGTAATTTCATTATACCAACATGTTTTCATTAATTGAATTCCCTTAATCTATTTTATGAGAATTTGTAAGATTCTTGTTTGGATAAAATAGACGGAGACCAGTCTTATCAATAATAGGTAACAGAATTTATTCACGTTACCACAAGCAACAGTTTATATACAATAACATGACGTCATTTAATTGCTTAACAGAATCCCCTCCTCTCGAAAAGGACAAAGTGAGGTTAAAAGTTCATTCTAACTTACTAACACACTCACAGGTCACACAACATAATTGAATTAACTTTTGACCAATCAACATTATCGATCACCACTTAGCTGACAGTTCTAATTAACAGAAAACCTAGGAATGCACTCACTGTCTTATCTAAAACACCCCAGAGCTAAGTTTTCTCGGTTCAACCATAGGTTAACTACCTTATCTGCTTACTTAACCCACAACCCATTCGTTTCTGCCTAGTTGGAATGGTGTTCATTAACTTTAATTACTCCTTGTCCGTGTCACACAATCCCTTCTTATGAACTCATATTGTTAATCAGATATAATAAAACAGAGTATAAGTTTACTTATATTTATATACTTATACTTGTGGGTGTTTATTTTCTGCCTGTGTGTATGTCACCAGACAGGACTGTTTCGTCCGTTAATTTTGTTATGTTTTGTAGTGATTCACTGTTCAGTGCTTTCTTTAATTAATATTATGAACACTTACCACGCTGCGCCTGCATGGTCTGATCCGTCTTCCACCTCTGAACGCCGTTACAATGATCCATAGCCTATAGCCTATAAGCTACGAAGTTCATGCTCGGAGTTGCACAGAGCAAAAATATACTGTATATTTCTAAGATACACTATATAGAAAGGTAGGTGGACACCCATTCCAATTAGTGGATTAGGCTAGTTCAGCCACACCCGTTGCTGACAGGTACAGTTGAAGTCGGAAGTTTGAATATACCTTAGCCAAGTACATTTAAACTCAGTTTTCATAATTCCTGACATTTAATCGAAGTAACAATTCCCTGTTTTAGGTCAGTTAGGATCACTACTTTATTTTAAGAATGTGAAATGTCAGAATAATAGTAGAGAATGATTTATCTCAGCTTTTAATTATTTCATCACATACCCAGTGGGTCAGAAGTTTACATGCTACCAAATACTAATTGAGTGTATTGCCCTATAAATTGTTTAACTTTGGTTAAAAAAAAATGTAAATAAATTGGGTGAATTTTGGCTCATTCCTCCTGGAGGAGCTGGTGTAACTGACTCAGGTTTGTAGGCCTCCTTGCTCGCACACACTTTTTCTGTCTGCCCACAAATTTTCAATAGGATTGAGGTCAGGGCTTTGTGATGGCCACTCCACTACCTTGACTTTGTTCTCCTTAAGCCAATTTACCACAACTTTGGGAGTATGCTCGTGGTCATTGTCCATTTGGAAGACCCATTTGCGACCAAGCTTTAACTTCCTGACTGATGTCTTGAGATGTTGCTTCATTATATCCACATCATTTTCCTACCTCATGATTTCATCTATTTTGTGAAGTGCACCAGTCCCTCCTGTAGCAAAGCAGCCTCACAACATGACGCTGCCACCCCTGTGCTTCATGGTTGGGATGGTGTTCTTTGGCTTGTAAGCCTCCCCCTTTCTCCTGTAAACATAACAATGGTCGTTATGGCCAAACAGTTCTATTTTTGTTTCATCAGACCAGAGGACATTTCTCCAAAAAGATCTTTGTCCCCATGTGCAGTTGCAAACCGTAATCTGGCTTTTATATGGCGGTTTTGGAGTGGTGGCTTCTTCCTTGCTGAGCGGCCTTTCAGGTTATGTTGTTCTGGGATTGATATGCACTTTTCACACCAAAGTACCTTCATCTCTAGGAGACAGAACTTCCAGAGCGGTATGACAGCTGCATTGTCCCATGGTCTTTATACTTGCGTACTATTGTTTGTACAGATGAACATGGTACTTTCAGGCGTGGTACTTTCAGGCGTTTGCCCTGTTTTGTGAAGGGAGTAGTACACAGCGTTTTACGAGATCTTCAGTTTCTTGGCAATTTCTTGCATGGAATAGCTTTCATTTCTCAGAACAAGAATCTACTGACAAGTTTCAGAAGAAAGGTCTTTGTTTTTGGCCATTTTGAGCCTGCAATCGAACCCACAAATGCTGATGCTCCAGATACTCAACTAGTCTAAAGGCCCATTTGGTTGATTCTTTAATATGAACAGAAGTTTTCAGCTGTGCTAACATAACTGAAAAAAGGATTTTCTAATGATCAATTAGCCTTTTAATATGATAAACTTGGATTAGCTAGCACAACGTGCCATTGGATCACAGTAGTGATGGTTGCTGATAATGGGCCTCTGTACGCCCATGTAGATATTCCATTTTTTTTAAATCAGCCGTTTCCAGCTACAATAGTCATTTACAAAATTAACAATGTCTCTACTGTATTTCTGATCAATTTGATGTTATTTTAATGGACGAAAAAATGTTTTTCTCTAAAAAATAAGGACATTTCTAAGTGACCCCAAACTTTTGAATAGTAGTGTATATATTTTTTTAGGGGAAATGTTAGTACATTTATTGAAAATGAAATCAACTTTACATAAGAATTCACACCCCTAAGTGAATACTTACTAGAAACACCTCTGGCATCTGTGCCTCTTTATGGACAAGTCTAAGAGCTTATTTCCACACCTAGATTATTCTACATTTGCCCATTATGCTTTTCAAAATTATTCAAGCTCTGTGAAATGTTTTTGATCATTTTTAGATTTACTGTCTTGTCATAGATTTTCAAGTAGATTTAAGTCAAAATTGTAACACAGCTACTCAGAAAAATGCACTTTCTTCATGTAAGCAACTCCAGTGGAGATTTGGCCTTGTTTTTAGGTCCTGCTGAAAGGGGAATTCATCTTCCAGTATCTTGTGGAAAGCAGACTGAACCAGGTTTTCCTTTAGGATTTTGCCTGTGCTTAGCTCCATTACATACATTTTTTTATCCTGAAAAACTCCCCAATTACAAGCATAACCATAAAATGATGCAGCCACCACTGGTGAGCAGTAATGTGTTATATTAGATTTGCCCCAAGCATAAAACTCTTGTCTTCAGGATAAAAAGTTGCAAACGGGATGTATGTTTTGAAATATTTGTATTCTGTACAGGCTTCCTTCTTTTCCCTCAGTCAATTAGGTTAGTATTGTGGAGTAACTACAATGTTGTTGATCCATCCTCACTGCCATTAAACTCTGTAACTGTTTTAAAGTCACCACTGGCCTCATGAAATCCATGAGCGGTTTCCTTCCTCTCCAGCAACTGAGATAAAAAGGACGCCTGTATCGTTTCAGTGACTTGGTGTGATTATACACCATTCAAAGTGTAATTAATAACTTCACCATACTCAAAGGGATATAGGTGCAGTTCTTTGCGAGGCTTTGTAAAACCTCCCTGGTCTTTGTGGAAGAATCCGTTTTTGAAATCGTCAGGGACCTTGTGGGTACAGAGATGAGGTCGTCATTCAAAATTCATGTTCAAAACTTCTTCGGGATTGTTGTCCCTTCCACGGGACGGTTGAGTTAACGTAGGCTAAAGCGATTAGCATGAGGTTGTAAGTAACAAGAACATTTCCCAGGACATAGACATATCTGATATTGGCAGAAAGCTTAAATTCTTGTTAATCTAACTGCACTGTCCATTTTACAGTAGCTATTACAATGAAACAATACCATGCTATTGTTTGAGGAGAGTGCATCATTTTGAACATGAAAAGTTATTAATAAACATATTAGGCAGTCTTGATTCAAAATTTGAACAGAAATGGAATGGTTCATTGCATCAGTCTAAAACTTTCCACATACACGGCTGCCATCTATTGAACACAATCTAAATTGCAGCTGGGCTGGGATAATACATTATGGACTTGCTCTTGCATTTCAAAGACTATGGTACAAAAAATACAAAATAACGGTTGTTTTTTTCTTTGTATTATTTTTTACCAGATCTATTGTGTTATATTCTCCTACATTCTTTTCACATTTCCACACTGTTCATAATGTTTCCTTTTCAAATGGTACAAAGAATATGCATATCCTTGCATCAGGGCCTAAGCTTCAAGCAGTTAAATTTGGGTATGTCATTTTAGGTGAATATTGAAGAAAAAAAATCAACTTTGACATTATGGTGTAATGTGTGTAAGTATGTGACAAACATCTCAATTTAAACCATTTTAAATCCAGGCTGTAACACAACAAATTGTGGAAAAGTCAATGTCATTTTCTGAATTAATTACTTTCTGTAATGACCCAGAAGGCGATTGTTTTTTGTTAGTCATTCAAAAATCTCCATGCTACCTATTATGTGACTTCACATTTTTGCTCCCAAACTTATTTAAGCTTTCCATATAATAAGGGTTGAAGACATTTGAACTTTTCATTTTTAATTCATTTGTTCAACATTTAAAGGGTGTGAATACTTTCTGAAGGCACTGTAGATTTTGTCGACCAATTCCTCCACCCACCATCTACTCTTTAAATAACCTACCTCAGTATCAGTGAAGGGCTGTCAAGTTTAAACTAGGACTCGAATTGAGGGGGTATGAGAGGGTGTGCCATAGGCATACATTTTATTAAAGAAAATGACAAAAAGCACAGGCCTACCAATATTTAAGTTAAGATTTTGAAGAAAAGAAAATAGATCCGATTATATGAAGAGATCCATAACATTGCCTTCGTCCGTTATGCAAGAAAGAAGCTGTAAAATACCCAGGAAAGAAGTGAGTCAAATGCATATGGGGATATCATTGTTTTGTTTCTTTGACATTCAGAGGCTGAGCTACAACCGAGGACATACAAAAAACGACTTTGCTTGGGAAGTAATCTAATTCTGCCACTATCAATTGATTAAGCTATTCACTTTCTGTACAATAGGCATCTCTTAGGGAAACACTTGTGACCTTCTCTTGTTGGATAAAGCCACGGAAGAAGAAATTCCAGCAGTTAAAGCTAACATTCTGCATCAGTAGGCCTACTGTCTGGGGTGGAAAGGAAGGCCTAACTTTTGAAACTACCCTTCTCAGATTCCTAATGACATCTCAGATGCAATTATTTGTAAACAATGACCGTTTCTTTGCAAAGAAGACTCACCGATTTGGCATAGGAGAAATATGATAAGATGAATACATAGGCCTATTTTCCTGTCCAGTGTTAGCCTGTAATTTTGGTAATTTGTGTGGTAATTAAGACACATTCTGCTAATATGTAAAGTTGTAGAATTTCATGAATTTCATGTAGAATTTTAACAAAAGGCCATTTTTTTTCTAGTACCTGTAAATACAATGATAGATTCATGCAATGCTTGCTATAAATTAGATATTTCCACTAGAGGTCGACCGGTTATGATTTTTCAACGCGATACCGATTATGGTGGACCAAAAATGCCAAAACCGATTAAAAATATATATATTTGCAATAATGACAATTACAACAATACTGAATGAACACTTATTTTAACTTAATATAATACATCAATAAAATCATTTTAGCCTCAAGTTGTCACACCTTGGTCATAGTATTTTGTGTTTTCGTTATATATTTGGTCAGGCCAGGGTGTGACATGGGTTTAAAATGTTGTGTTTCGTATTGTTTTTTTTTAGGCATTGGGATTGCGGCTGAGTAGGGGTGTAGCATAGGTTTGGCTGCCTGAGTCGGTTCTCAATCAGAGTCAGGTGATTCTCGTTGTCTAGGATTGGGAACCATATTTAGGTAGCCGGGGTTTCACTGTGTATTTCGTGGGTGATTGTTCCTGTCTCTGTGTTAGTGTTCACCAGACAGGCTGTATAGGTTTTCCCGTTCCGTTTGTTGTTTTTGTATATATAATGTTATTTCATGTATCGTTGTTTTTTCATTAAAGAACATGAGTAACTACCACGCCGCATTTTGGTCCGACTCTCTTTCGACAAACGAACGCCGTTACAGAATCACCCACCACACACGGACCGAGCGGCATGGTAACAGGCAGCGACAGCAGGAGCAGCGAAAGGAGGATTAATTGTTCGGAGAAGGACCCTGGGATCAGCCGGGAGAATATCGCCGCCCCAAGGAAGAACTGGAGGCAGCAAGAGCTGAGAGACGCTGGTATGAGGAGAAACAACAGCGGCAGCTACAATATCGGGACTATACGACGTGGGAAGAAATAGACGATGGGCGGTCGACCCAGAGAGAGTGCCGGAGCCCGCCTGGGATTCGCTGGAGCAGTGCGAAGAGGGCTATAGGAGAACGGAGTTGGAGAGACAATCACGACAGCGCAGAAGAAAGCCCGTGAGTCAGCCCCAAAAATGTATTGGGGTGGGCTCAGAGGGAGAGTGGCAGAGTCAGGAGATAGACCTGAGCCAACTCTCCTTGTTAATCGTGAGGAGCCAAGGAGGAGACCAGAACCAGAGCCGGCGTTAGAGTTGAGCAAAGCAGAGACTGTGAAGGAGTTAATGGGGAAAGTGGAGTGGAGAGTAATGAGGGAGTTGCTAGCTTGGTGCTTTAGGTACAAGATTCGTCCGACGGAGCGTGTCGGGGATTTGATGGCACCTGGGTCAGCGCTCCATACTCGTCCTGAGGTGCGTGTTAGTCGGCTGGTGAAAAATGTGCCAGCCTCACGCACTAGGCCTCCTGTGTACCTACCTAGCCTTGCACGTCCTGTGCCTGTCCTGCTCTCAGGCTCTCCAGTACACCTTCATGGTCCAGTCCATCCTGTGCCACCTTCACATACCAGTCCTCCGGTGGCAGCTCCCCGCACCAGGCTTCCTGTGCGTGTCCTCGATACAGTACCACCAGTTTCAGCACCACGCACCAGGCCTTCAGTGCGCCTCGCCTGTTCAGCGCAGCCAGCGCTTTCCCCCTCTCCTGCGTTGTCGGAGTCTCCCGCCTGTTCAGAGCTTCCAGAGCCTTCCTCCCTCTACAGCGCTGCTGGAGCCTCCTGCCTGTTTGGAGCAGCCTGAGCTGCCAGACTGCATGGAGCAGCCAGAGCTGTCAGACTGTATGGAGCAGCCAGAGCTGCCAGTCTACATGGAGCAGCTAGAGCTGCCAGTCTGCATGGAGCAGCCTGAGCTGCCAGTTTGCATGGAGCAGCCTGAGCTGTCAGTCTACATGGAGCAGCCAGAGCTGTCAGTCTGCATGGAGCAGCCAGAGCTGTCAATTTGAATGGAGCAGCCTGAGTTGTCAATCTGCATGGAGCAGCCAGAGCTGCCAGTCTGCATGGAGCAGCCAGAGCTGTCAGTCTGCATGGAGCAGCCAGAGCTGTCAATATGCATGGAGCAGCCAGAGCTGCCAGTCTACATGGAGCAGCCTGAGCTGCCAGTCTGCATGGAGCAGCCAGAGCTGTCAGTCTGCATGGAGCAGCCTGAGCTGTCAGTCTGCATGGAGCAGCCAGAGCTGTCAGTCTGCATAGAGCAGCCTGAGCTGTCAATCTGCATGGAGCAGCCAGAGCTGTCAATCTGCATGGAGCAGCCAGAGCTGCCAATCTGCATGGAGCAGCCAGAGCTGTCAGTCTACATGGAGAAGCTAGATCCGCCAGTCAGCCATGATCTTCCAGATCTGCCAGTCAACCAGACTCTTCCAGATCCGCCAGCCAGCCAGGATCTGCCGGAGCCAACTACCTGCCTGAGCTTCATCTCAGTACTGGGCTTCCTCTCAGTACTGGGCTTCCTCTCAGTACTGGGCTTGCCCCTCAGTCCTGTGTATTTCGTGGGTGATTGTTCCTGTCTCTGTGTTAGTGTTCACCAGACAGGCTGTATAGGTTCACGTTCCGTTTGTTGTTTTTTGTATATATATATATATATATATATATATATATATATATATATATATATATATATACACAGTTATTTCATGTATCGTTGTTTTTTCATTAAAGAATATGAGTAACTACCACGCCGCATTTTGGTCCGACTCTCTTTCGACAAACGAACGCCGTTTCACAAGTAAATAATGAAACATGTTAAATTTGGTTTAAATAATGCAAAAACAAAGTGTTGGAGAAGAAAGTAAAGTGCAATATGTGCCATGTAAGAAAGCTAATGTTTCAGTTCCTTGCTCAGAACATGAGAACATATGAAAGCTGGTGGTTCCTTTTAACATGAGTCTTCAATATTCCCAGGTAAGATGTTTTAGGTTGTAGTTATTATAGGAATTATAGGACTATTTCTCTCTATACCATTGTATTTCATTAACCTTTGACTATTGGATGATCTTATAGGCACTTTAGCATTGCCAGTGTAACAGTATAGCTTCCATCCCTCTCCTCGCTCCTCCCTGGGCTCGAAACAGCAACACAACGACAACAGCCACCATCGAAGCAGCGTTACCCATGCAGAGCAAGGGAAGCAACGACCCCAAGGCAGAGAGCGAGTGATGTTTGAAACGCTATTAGCGCATGCTAACTAGCTAGCCATTTCACTTCGGTTACACCAGCCTCATCTCGGGAGTTGATAGGCTTGAAGTCATAAACAGCACAATGCTTGACGCACAACGAAGAGCTGCTGGCAAAATGCACGAAAGGGCTGTTTGAATGAATGTTTATGTGCCTGCTTCTGCCTACCACCGCTCAGTCAGATACTTGTATGCTTGTATGCTCAGTCAGATTATATGCAACGCAGGACATGCTAGATAATATCTAGTAATATCATCAACCATGTGTAGTTAACTAGTAATTATGATTTATTGTTTTTTATAAGATAAGTTTAATGCTAGCTAGCAACTTACCTTGGCTTACTGCATTCGCGTAACAGGCAGTCTCCTTGTGGAGTGCAACTAGAGAGAGGCAGGTCGTTATTGTGTTGGACTAGTTAACTGTAAGGTTGCCAGACTGGATTCCCCGAGCTGACAAGGTCGTTCTGCCCCTGAACAAGGCAGTTAACCCACCGTTCCTAGGCCGTCATTGAAAATAAGAATGTGTTCTTAACTGACTTGCCTAGTTAAATAAAGGGTTATAAAAAAATAAAAATAATAATAATAATCATCAGCATATCGGCGCCCAAAAATACCGATTTCAGATTGTTATGAAAGCTTGAAATCGGCCCCAATTAATCGACCTTTCCGATTAATCGGTCGACCTCTAATTCCCACCCCTACTCTTGTCCACAGTAGTCTGTGAACCCACAACCTTCTGGCCCGCAGCCCAAAAGTCAAAAGTCCTGTGTTGCTCTTTAATACTTACAGGACGAAGTCGAGTTTGTAGAGTGGGATATCTAAGGCTCTGGTCTGTCCAAGAAGTGAGGGTGAAAGGTAAGAATGTTCTCTGCTATCCATTTTACATTTAAATTATTCTTTTCGTTATAGGGAAGGGTCACTTGTTTTTATTTTCAAGCCTTCGTGGAGACTTGAAAGGGAGGGCCATCCATTTTCATTTCAGAGAGATAGTAATCCATGTAACCCTTACTATAAATGACGTTCACTCCTTTAACTACATTACTGAGTTTGAGATAACCCAGCCAATCAGTTCCTTTTGCTTGTCACTGAGTTCTGACCTGTGTGTTAAAATATAGTTGTCTCTGTGGTAGTGAATGTGTGTCTTTGGGAGATAAGGTATCTTAATAAACCTGTATCTCAGGTTTAGCTAGGTGGGGTTTTTAATTAGTCCCCAGCGAGCTGCAGACAGCGGGCTATGCCTTGAGTCCAGAAAGGAGTGCTACTAATTCAACTCTGAGTCAAGCCTGAGAGGTCTGCATTACTCTCCACTAACACATTGTCATCCCAGCATACCAAAGGACTGTATATCCAATTTCACAGGAACACATAATGCCACCAAAAGTAGACTGGCATGCATTCACATTGGTGAAAATATCCAACTACTATACTAGGACTCTAGCATTGAGTCAAGCACTTTCTTGAACGCACACAAACAAGTACACTAAGGTCCATCCAGGATGTATTATTAAAGACATCCATACACCAGAAATGCACATGAAAAAGGCATGTTACAGCCATGAGTGCATCGCGCATGCACGAAGGAAGTAGTTTGCATGTCATCTTTGAGTTTAAACAGTTCCTGCAAATGTCTATTCTCCAATCCTGCATACCTTAGTGCTATTGCTATGTATGATTAATAACAGGTGTTGACTCCTGATCCTATAGAAGTCCGATCTGTCCAGTCAGGGCTGTAAATCACCGACACGGTATAATCTGTGAGTCCCGGTGGACCCCTCTAAGATTCATTAAGAGTCAACACAATGTAATTCAAAGAGAAGCTCTGTCTCTTGCGTCTACAGCCCACGTCCGCAGAGACACACTTTGATATATGACACCTAGCTCATAAACACAAGATCAATTTTACACTGTATATCTCTAAGAAAGTCCAATAGAGTCTTTGGAATGTTTGGTAATGTAGTGGCATTTGGGGGTTGTTGTTATTTTTTCAATTACCATAGCCTGCTGCATGTAGAAAAATCACTGTGGCTACCATCAGTGGGCCAGTGTGTTACCCAGCTGGCCATGTTTCATAATGGACATGGGTCCGAGGCAATTTAACACATGTTGGTGGCCTCAGAAAAGAGAGAAAGGGGAAATAAAGCGTGATTATCAAAGCATTGGATTGGATTCAAGGATGGAGCTGAATTGCCTTCCGCCTAATCCCTGTGACATTGTGCTGGGCTGCTAGGGAGCTGGCAGGTGGGGGAGCAGGGATGGGAGTGGGCTCATGTTTATACCTCTAACAGAGAGAATGAAAGGCCCGTCAAGTGAATGTGGCCATGTACAGATGGTGTCCGTTGTCCTCGAGAACAGCAATGCGTTAGTCTATTTTAAAGAATGTCAATGGCCCTGAATGTACTATAGCTAGTTGATTTGGTCCTGATGACTGCATTTGAAATTCATCATATTTGACATTTAAGTTAGAGCAATTTTCAACGTTTACATTTTTTCATGAAATATGATGTTTCAAATACCATCAAATAGCATAGGTTACATGTCAAACACATGCAATTTGTCATCTTGCTTTCCAAGTAGCACAGTATATTATATTTGTTACCATGGGAACAAAAGGCTGGTTTCCGTTGAAAAAAATCTATCAACCGGGTGCAATCAGCAACTGGAACACGCAAATTGAGGTTGAGACATAAACTAAAGTTGAAAAAAATGTCACAACATAAACTGGAACGTGGTTAGTGGTTAGGCACACATAGCTTACCTATTATATTAGTGTGCGAGCCAGGATCAAATGTTTTGATTTTAATTTTCTTCCCCCTGAGTTTTGTTTGAAGCTTGACATATCCTGGAGATTTTTAAAAGTACATAGACAAAGATGGAGTCGTGCAGTGAAGTATGCATCAAAAAACAACAAAGGCTCCGAAATGACAGCCTTAAAAGTGCGTACGATTGAATTTTGTTTCTGACTTGAAAGTGAGCGGTGCACTTTTCAGTCTTGTTTTCACGCTTTGTGTGTCTGTCTTCAAATTAATATTTAAAAAATGTCAAAAGCAAGAGAAATGTTAATGTAATGGACCCAGAGGCACTGCCCTCCCATTACAAATTGGTGTCTGTCATTTGTGGCATTAGGATAACTCCAACCTCTCTCCTGCTATTAGACCACATTCACAATGCTCCACCTACACAATCCATTAATCACGCATTGAATTCTCACATTTGCAAGTGTTGATGTGTTTACCCTTACACGGATGGACAGATGACTGATTCTGCTATATCACTGTCAGGACAGGACAGTGATCAAGCCTAAACAAATACAAACCTGTAAGTGCATCTGTCAGGATATACTGTACAAATAATACACAGCATGTTGGAATGCCTGAACATCAGCTCAAACAAAGGTTTGTTGATTCCAAACTTGGCAAAAGCTCTGGGTTTCGGGAAAAGCTCAACTAAGCTGGCAATGGTGGTTGCTTTCTGACATCTTTGAATAATTTCACTGTGGCTGCTGCACTTGTGTCATGCTTTCCCAAACAAATTAACATCTTTCACCCTCATCACACCCCCCTTCCCCCATACACAAACTTGTTTTTAAACACCTTTGTCAGTTTCACAGAGTTTATGTAAAAAGTGTTTATTTCTGGTTTTTACCTCATGCATGGCTTTTCCCGCTTGTCTGACAGGCAGTGTCCCACAGGATATCTATTTGAAAGGAGGCCATCGCACTTTCCCAAAACTCCAGATAAGCAAACAAGTGTGATGGCAGTGGTTGAGCTCAGTTTTGCAGGAACCCACTGCAAGGTCTGAGCAGGATGTGGTGCTTCTCTCAGAAAGACATGGCAAATGAATAGCAGTATGAGAACCGGAACACTGTTGGAAGAGTGTAGTCTAAAGTGCCTTGATTATCCGATACCTGCGGCCTGTTCAATCAAGCCAGGTTATCAGACATCCAAGAGGGGTTTACAAATATATTATTGTGCTGACATAGACATTTCGATTCATGTACAGGCGTCCCATCTAGAGCTCTGGAAATGCAAATGCGCTACTCTAAATGCTAATAGTATTAGTTAAAACTCAAACGTTCATTAAAATACACATGCAGGGTATTGAATTAAAGCTACACTCGTTGTGAATCCAGGCAACAAGCCAGATTTTTAAAATGCTTTTCGGCGAAAGCATGAGAAGCTATTATCTGATAGCATGTAACACCCCAAAAGACCCGCAGGGGACGTAAACAAAATAATTAGCATAGTCGTCGCTACACAAACCGCACAAATAAAATATAAAACATTCATTACCTTTGACCATCTTCTTTGTTGGCACTCCTAGATGTCCCATAATCACTATTGGGTCTTTTTTATTATTAAATCGGTCCATATATAGCCTAGATATCGATCTATGAAGACTGTGTGATAAATGGAAAAAAATAGCGTTTCATAATGTAACGTCATTTTTTTAAATTCAAAAAGTCGACGATAAACTTTCACAAAACACTTCGCAATACTTTTGTAATGCAACTTTAGGTATTAGTACACGTTAATAAGCGATACAATTAATCAGGAGGCGATATAACACCTAGACGCGATAGAAAACACTCAGACGTTTATAAAACTGGTTACATCACGGCTGTGACTATAACAGAATGTGCGTTTCATCGAAAAGTGCAGGAAAATCTGATCACTGAAAATGGAAATAAATATCCTTGCGCTACTTCCAGGAATTGTTCAAAGTGAACCGAATTACATGAGGCCGAGGTTGCAGTGCTTACAGCTTCCACACGATGTCTAGAGTCTTGTCATTTGATTCGGCTTTGATTCTTGGTCAAACCGAATCAAGGGAACCGATTCCCTCCGGTCTCCGACCGGATGTTTTGGTCGGGCTCTCTCCAGACATTTTTTAGAGACGGACAGCTATAGAATTTACATCGCCTCCTGATGAATTTTATCGCTTATTAACGTGTACTAATACCTAAAGTTGCATTACAAAAGTATTTCGAAGTGTTTTGTGAAAGTTTATCGTCGACTTTTTTAATTTAAAAAATGACGTTACGTTATGAAACGCAATTTTTTTCCGTTTATCACACAGTCTTCATAGATCGATATCTAGGCTATATATGGACCGGTTTAATTGAAAAAAAGACCCAATAGTGATTATGGGACATCTAGGAGTGCCAACAAAGAAGATGGTCAAAGGTAATGAATGTTTTATATTTTATTTGTGCGGTTTGTGTAGCGACGACTATGCTAATTATTTTGTTTACGTCCCCTGCGGGTCTTTTGGGGTGTTACATGCTATCAGATAATAGCGTCTCATGCTTTCGCCGAAAAGCATTTTAAAAATCTGACTTGTTGCCTGGATTCACAACGAGTGTAGCTTTAATTCAATACCCTGCATGTGTATTTTAATGAACGTTTGAGTTTTAACTAATACTATTAGCATTTAGCGTAGCGCATTTGCATTTCCAGAGCTCTAGATGGGACGCCTGCATGCCAGGTAGGACCAAGAGGTTAAGAACAAACTCTTAGTTACAATGGCGGCCTACCCCGGCCAAATCCAGACAACGCTGTTGTGCCGCCGGACTATGGGACTCCCAATCACAGCCGGATGGGATGCAACCTGAATTCGTACCAGGTACTGCAGTGATGCCTCTTGCACTGAGATGTGGTGTCTTAGACCACTGCACCACTCGGGAGCCCCCCCCCTCCCCGAGAGACTTCAGTCAGCAAAAATAGATCAAATGCCATCTTTCTTGTCTAAATCTGCATAAAAGATCATAAAATATGTATTATTGTTCAGTGTAGCCTGGCCTTGTCATATAGGACATAATCTGAATGTAGCTGCTGTAACTGATTTTAGACTTGTTATTCTCTATTTTCTTCAGATGTACATTGACTTTCATCAAGGTCTGGTGTAAAAACTGTGGTTGGTTCAATGTATAATCTTTTAATCTCTGTTGTTGTAAAAGTACACATTTTTGTTTGGTTAGCATATACTAACAAGCACTCCAATTAAAATGGAATAATTGAATGGAAGCCGATGAATCTTTTCCTAATTATTTCTAATGTGCTCACAATAGTTTACTATACTTAAAAGAGAGAAAAAAAGTGAATTAATGCAGGGACGAGAGGTTAACTGGTGTTTTTGTGTATTTTAACATGAAAAGATAGTCAAACTGTTTGTGAAAACCTTGCCGGAGGCTACTTTATAAATATTCCTGCCATATATGGGGGATCATTCTGGTATGTTCATTTCCTGCTCCTTTTCAGAGGATAGGTTCAATACCATTTTGCACAGTGAAACAACCCTTCTATACGTGTCAAACATTCTGAACGAGTTGGTAACTGGACTGACAGAGCTCACTCTACCCAAATTGTAATGACTGGTGCTTCCCAAAATATATAGAACATTTTGACCTTGCTTAAAGTTGAATGGATTTAAGCATTGTATTTGAATCCTTCCTTGGGTGTGATGTGTAGAAAGTGATTTTCTCAAAACTTTTTGTACTTGCTCCAGTTTAAAAAGGATATATATATATATTTTCTACTTATACTCAGCAGTGTCGGTAGGTACGCTATATGTGTGTTCTAAAACCTAATTAAGCAACCAATAACAATTATTTATTAATTCAGACTAAAGTTGTTAGGGTGGTGAAAAAATATATTACAAATCATTAAAAATCACTATGCAAAATTATTGCAGTTTAACCTAATACCATTCCACTATTTCAGATGTAATAATACCTGTTAGAATTGTGTAAGTTAATTATGTAAGTGAATAATTGTAACGGCCTCTAGAGGTAGTGGGTGGAGGAGTCAGGCGCGGAGAGCAGGGTAGTTCAAAAATGTGAATATTTTATTTCCCAAAAAACAGAGAGACGGTCACGCCACACACACACAAGGGCGCATAAAGACCCAGTCCAACAAACAGGACGAAACTGTTCGGAGAAAATGGAATCCACAAAATATTCACACACCATAAACAGAAAAAACAAGCCTGCACAAAAGCCGGTGGGCCTACCGGGTTTAAATGGCCCACAACCAAAACCTAAACACGAGACAGGTGCAACTAATCAGACACAACTAAATGAAACAGAAAACCGAGCGCAGCCCGGACAGGAAGAGGCACCATCTTCGGCGGGATTTCGTGACAGTAATGC
This sequence comes from Oncorhynchus gorbuscha, assembly GCF_021184085.1. Lineage (NCBI taxonomy): Eukaryota > Metazoa > Chordata > Actinopteri > Salmoniformes > Salmonidae > Oncorhynchus > Oncorhynchus gorbuscha. The sequence goes on along the minus strand of NC_060191.1, from coordinate 37,085,328 downwards.
TGGGGTGGAAAACTGTTTGTGGAATATCTGGCTTTGCAGATCTAAGTTAACACATGAACACATTAGCATCAACAAAACATATGGAATGTACTTTGCTATATGGTAATACTGTATGTGCTCTGCACTTTCCTTCTTTCCCTTTTAATATACATTAGAGGTATTAGTGCGTTGAGAGGTATTATTTTGCTAAACGTCAAGAAGGAATTAACTCCATCCAGTTGATACATTTTAAAACTGTATGTTTTGTCAGACATTTCCCACACCAGTGCTGATGAATTGATTAGGAGTGTGAAAACAAATGGCTTTTTAAAGTAACTGTCCCAAAGTTATCATGCCTTTGGAAGAGATGATCTACATTTTTTTTTATGGTGCAATGAATCCAGGTGTATCAAATTCCAGCTCACAAAGATTCCAACACGGCCCACTGGGCTTCCACTCGATTAACACGTCACTTGCAAATGTTTCTCCTCTTAAGTGCACTTAATATTTCAAATGTATTTCAAATGTAACCTGCACTTCCCCAATGACAATTACCACTATTAGGAATAAGTGATAGTTACCTACCTAAGCTCTGTTTGGGTCCTTTGGATCTGATTTAACTCTAACAACAAGTGTATTTTTGTTTGTGACATTAGTACATTTTACATATATTAATCAAAGGAAATGGCCTTGTGATTGAACAAAATAATACAAATAAGCCCGTTGTCATGGCTCTTCACAGCAACACAAAGTGTAGTGTATGACTTGACGTGACATCTATTCCGTATCTGTTAACCATAATAATTTGAATATCCATACACAACTCTGTGATATCAAACTAGTTTTAATCTTTCACAGCTGGATTTCAAAGGACGTCAAAAGTTGACGGACTGACAAAAGTATGAAGTTAAAACTTTGATAAGGGCTGCCATCTGAAAGTAATGTGCAATTTTCTTCGGACTACACCACTTCACTATGTGTGAAACATTGGAGAGAAAATTAAATCCTCTGTGAAGGTCTGACACATTTCATATCACACGTGTGAGTCATGACTGGTGCATTATTAGTCTTAGCAGCTGGTAAGCAAAGCCTACAAATGGGAGTGAAGGTTGAAGGTCTCACATTTGCACTGCATTGAAATTCCTGGTAGACTCATTCTAAAGCAATATACTTGTATTGTGTTGTTTTGCAACAACCCCATGCCTTTACAGTCACACAGGGACTCTAATAAGAGTCCTTACAATTTTCAAGATCTCAGCACAGAACCCAACATTTCAATGATAATTGCATTTGATTGCAAGGGAAAATGTAATGGTCTGCCTGCCAGCTGCAGTGTCTCTTTGGCTCACCCCTGTCCCAATTATGTTAGACGTCTAGAAATGCTGTGTGTTTTCCCACAAGATATCTGTGCAGTGCTCGCATAAACACCAATTCTTTCTGAAATAATTTGGGCAAATTAAAGAAGGTAAACCCATGGCCTTTTTCCGTTGCAAGGACATGGGTTCAACACAGGATAACAACATGTGTATTGGGCCGAAATCACTGATATACCCAATTAAAGTCAAGAGTACGCTTGACCACCAATCCTATTGGTGAACTATCGATCTTTGTTTTCGATCTGTGTTTTCAGTCTGCGTTTTTGTACTCTAGGTCTATGGTACATAGGAGGTTAGTAAAATACTTATTCAAGAGGGACAGTGAAAGAGAAGTCAGCATGAATTTATAGAGTATGCTCCCCATCAGGGTCAGGCTGAGTGTAGAAAAATGATAGGACATGTTTATCCTTGAATATTTCCATTTCGACACAAGTGATGAGGTGAAAAAGATAATGACTTCAACGTGAGATCTTGTTCCGTTTCAAATTGCGTGGAACAGTCGTGTGAGACACATAGAGGTAAAACAATGTTTTGTGAAATGCAGACCTGCTCTTTTCCCTATGACTTGACTCAACACTTGAGCAGCAGAAAGCACCATCTTAAGACACGACTCCTCCTGCCAAGAGTCATTCCTCTCCAGGTAGGTGGGTGGTGTGTAGGAGTGGAAAATCTTATGACTGTCTTATGTTACAAATAAACACAGCAATGCTACAAACTAATGCGGTACTAACATTCTCAACACTTGGAGGAATGGAGGAAAGTGGCATGCCTTGGAGTTGTAATAGGTTGTCAAATAATATTTATATTCTGATTAATTGAATGAAATCTGTCATACAAATTCAAATTACAGCATGTGTGTGTGTATATTCCTGAAAGTGTGATGGCTAAATGTTTTAGGTCCACCTCTTGGATGTTCTCCATAGCCTGTGTCTATCATTAATGTGATAACTGTTATTCATAGAATAATTACCCACTATGTTTATTAATTGTTATTAGATTAAATTAATCAAGTAATAATTAAATCATTAGGAATTTGGGGCACCATGGGAAAAGTTGTTTAACCTCTTGCTCCTACATGGCACGCAGGCGTCCCATCTAGAGCTCTGGAAATGCAAATGCGCTACGCTAAATGCTAATAGTTAAAACTCAAACGTTCATTAAAATACACATTCAGGGTATTGAATTAAAGCTACACTCGTTGTGAATCCAGGCAACGAGTCAGATTTCTAAAATGTTTTACGGTGAAAACATAGCACATATTTATGTCAAACCACCACCGCAGACATAGCTCATTAGCATAGCCAAGTAGGAAAAAATATGCAATCAACAAACGCAGGATTAAAAAAAAATCATTTCACTAACCTTTTTAAATCTTTTTAAATCTAATATAACATGTTACACAGTACATTCATTTTTTTTCAATAATCTGCAATATATATCCATAAATCTCTGTTTACAATGACGCATCATTCAAAAAATGCTACTAAAATGTCAGGAGAAATGAAATAGCTCCGGCAGATAACGTCAGCTAACAAGGAATACACATCATAAACTTTGACTAAATATGCATGTTTTACATATGTATAGGAAGATAAACTTCTTCTAAATGCAATCGCTGTGTTACATTTATTTTTAACGTTACAGGTTGCGTTCATTGGGCTATACTAGGAGTCGTCGCTCCAAATGTATCATTATGCCTCCTCTATCTTGGAGTCGACAGAAACCCAAAATTAACACATAAATATTCCCTTACCTTTGCTGTTCTTCCATCAAAAGACCTGGAAGGGATTATACTTACCAAAACAGCGTTTAGTTTTCAAGTCTGCGTCTTTCGGTTCTCAAAATAGCCACATTTCGGTCGAAATGTAGGCAAAATTCAAGTGGATGCGCACCAAAACATCGAAAATATATATTATATGTCGAGTAAACTTGTCAAACTATGTTCATAATTAAGCTTTAACATGTTATAAAGGTGTACAGCAATTGTGAGGACGAAGCGTCTCACACACGTCTTTTAATCGATCCTGAAGAAAAGACTTCACCGGAGCAGAGCGCGCATAATCATACACTTTTTTTTCGCGTGACCGAGACCTTTCGGCACGCTCAACGTCTCGTGAGCGCGCGATTCTCACAATGAGAAGCCCCATTGAAAGCAGGCTTCGCGCTGAACACGTACAGACTGTTCCCAGAGCGGTAGTTGTTTGGGAAGGCGTATATGATGACGTCTAAGTTGGGCCAACTTTTTCCATGATAAGAGAGACTTTGGGAGAATGCATGCCCTGAGACTTCTGCTTTACATAGAGACAAAATTTAAACGGTTTTAGAAGCTTTGGAGTGTTTTCTATTCGACAATATTTTTTATATGCATATATTAGCAACTTTTGACAAAAATTCATCCTGTTTTATATGGGTACCCAATTCCTCCAGAAGAGGCAGTAAACAGGGGTAGGCTTAACAGGTTAACAAGTTATCATCTCCCAAATTAACTCAAGAATATATAGATATCATAACAGTCACTCATTAAATAGTTCCTCATATCAGTCTCATTCTGAACATCGCAGACTGTGTGAAACTGCACAAACCCGAGTCTCACTGATCATTCCTTACCACACACATTTCTTTGATTATTTATTTACTAACAAATTAAATGATAACATAGGATACGTACCAGACGTGGGACCAAGTCATTGTTTTACAAGTCACAAGTAAATCTCAAGTCTTAGCACACAAGTCTCAAGTCAAGTCCCAAGTCAAGACAGACAAGTATCAAGTCAAGTCTCAAGTCCAAAACGTTGAGTTTCGAGTCCAAAACAAGTCATAATGTGCTCTTCACCAAATGTAATACCATTTCATATTTTTAACAAGAGTAATAGTTAGTATATTAAATTTACGCAAATCATGAATGCTTTTAAAAATATCTATATACTTTCCAAATAAATGTTATATTTCCATGGAAATACATGGGTAGCCATGAGAAAGACCCCCCCCCTCCCCCCGATAGTGATCAACTATCGAAGATCGCTGTGGGGTGCAATCAGGTGATGTAGGCTTGTACACAATTGAACAAAGTTGGAAATTGTTGCGCCTCCATCTGTAATTTTCTTCCTGCATGTTTTGGAAGTTGCAATCCATTTTTGTTCTTACAGCATCGTCTTTATAGCCGAAAATAATAATTTTGGGTATCATCTTTCCAAGGGCTCTATCTGAATTCATCCGCTGACGTTCCTCTGCACTGCCATGCACAACTTTTTCTCAGCTGGCAAAATTTGATTGGCTGCTGTCTGATTCAAACTGTAATCCATTAAATGAAGAGTTGATGCACTGCAGACTTTTTTTAATAGCGCCATTTTTAACATTTGGGCTTGGGTAGGGTATCAAGTCAGGTCGGGTCAAAAGGTTCAAGTCCAAGTCACGAGTCATTGGTGTTAAGGTCAAATTCAAGTTGCAAGTCATCATATTTGTGACTCGAGTCTGACTCGAGTCCAAGTCAAATGACTTGAGTCCACACCTCTGATACACACACACACACACACACACACACACACACACACACACACACACACACACACACACACACACACACACACACACACACACACACACACACACACACACACACACACACACACACACACACACACACACACACACACACACACGGTATAGGTTATTGATTAGAAACTTAGTCCGCTAGGGACTTGTTGTCATCGTAATAACACAATATGACACTTGTTATACAAGATGGAGAGTTAAAGAGAGAGAGAGAAAGAAGCTAAACTTGGATACATTTGGGAACTACGCTCACAATAACCCTAATACCTTACCCCGAACTGTCACTCTTTTGGGTAAGAAGTAATGTATGTTTTTAAGGTCTTCCTCTGTTATCTCTATTAGGCTTCCTTTGGTTCCTTTGTCTTCTTCAACCTCATGTTGTGTTCCGGGGTCGTGACAAATGTGGACCAAGTTGCAGTTTGTGGTCCGTCTAGTCACGACCTTGGAACGCAACATACACTTCATTTCAGAAAAGCCGAGTGGGATAATGTTTTTTTAGGGTGGTCATTACTTGATCATAGACTTGAAATAAAACACATTTCGTCAACATACTTTTTATATTTACAGGATGAAATAACTGGCCTTGAAAGGTGCATATTTCCCTTAAAAACTACAAATGTAGAATGTGTTTTAAGATGATTCTGCAGAATTTCAAATCGTTTTGGATGCCCTTCCATCTATTTAGAATGCAAAAGCATGTTTAGCAGAGAAAGAATGTCATCCTTGATTTTAAACCATCCTGTCTAACTATGAATATCATGGTTTCCTTTTGGCTTATATACCATGTAGGTGGATCTATTGCAATTTCATACATGTTTTTATGTTTTATACAAATGTTAAAATGGGGCTATGAAAAAAAAAATATATATATATAAACTACCAGTCAAACATTTGGATACACCTATTTATTCAAGGGGTTTTCCTTATTTCTACTATTTTCATCATTGTAGAATAATAGTGAAGAAATTAAAACTATGAAATAACACATATGGAATCATGTAGTAACCAAAAAAGTGTTAAACAAATCAACATGTATTTTAGATTCTTCAAAGTAGCCACCCTTGGCCATGATGACACCTTTTTCTCAACCAGCTCCACCTGTGATGCTTTTCCAACAATCTTAAAGGAGTTCCCACATATGCTGAGCACTTGTTAGATACTTTTTCTTCACTCTGCAGTCCAACTCATCCCAAACCATCTCAATTGGGTTGAGGTCAGGTGATCGTGGAGGCCAGGTCACCCTGATGCAGCACTCTATCACTCTCATTATTGATCAAATAGCTCTTACTCAGGCTGGAGGTGAATTGGGTCATTGTCCTGAAGAAAACCAATGATAGTCCTACTAAGCGCAAACCAGATGTGATGTTATATCGTGGCAGAATGCTGAGGTAGCAATGCTGGTTAACCTCTTCAACCTATGGGGGCGCTATTTCATTATTGGATTAAAAAAACATGCCCGTTTTAAGCGCAATATTTTGTCACAAAAATATGCTCGACTATGCATATAATTGACAGCTTTGGAAAGAAAACACTGACATTTCCAAAACTGCAAAGATATTATCAGTGAGTGCCCCAGAACGTATGCTACAGGCGAAACCAAGATGAAACTTCAAACAGGAAATGAGCGGGATTTTTGAGGCTCTGTTTGCCAATGTCTCCTTATATGGCTGTGAATGCGCCAGGAATGAGCCTGCCCTTTCTATCGTTTCTCCAAGGTGTCTGCAGCATTGTGACGTATTTGTAGGCATATCATTGGAAGATTGGCCATAAGAGACTACATTTACCAGGTGTCCGCCCGGTGTCCTTTGTTGAAATTGCTGCGTAATCTACAAGCTGCACTCAGTCATCCAGTGATTGAGAGAAGAGAGGAGACTTCCACGAATGATATATCATGAAGAGATATGTGAAAAACACCTTGAGGATTGATTCTAAACAACGTTTAAACAATGTCTCAGTCGATATTATGGAGTTAATTTGGAAAAAAGTTTGGCGTTATGATGACTGAATTTTCGTTTTTTTTTGGTAGCCAAACATGACGCAGAAAACAGAGCGATTTCTCCTGCACAAAAAACTGAAAAAAAAAACGGAACATTTGCTATCTAACTGAGAGTCTCCTCATTGAAAACATCCGAAAGTTCTTCAAAGGTAAATTATTTTATTTGAATGCTTTTCTTGTTTTTGTGAAAATCTTGCCTGCTGAATGCTAACGCTAAATGCTACGCTAGCCTGCGAATGCTATCAATACTGTTACACAAATGCTTGTTTTGCTATGGTTGAGAAGCATATTTTTGAAAATCTGAGATGACAGTGTTGTTAACAAAAGGCTAAGCTTGAGAGCTAGCATATTGATTTAATTTCATTTGCGATTTTCATAAATAGTTAACGTTGCTTGAGGCTGTAGTCACGATCCCGGATCCGGGATGGCTCGACGCAAGAAGTTAAGTGTGCTTTGAATTCTAAATAAACCACCGACAGTGTCACCAAGAAAGCACCATCACACCTCCTCCTCCATGCTTCACGCTGCGAACCACACATATTTTCACCTACTCCGCATCTTACAAAGACACGGCGATTGGAACCAAAAATCTCTAATTTGGACTCGTCAGACCAAAGGACAGATTTCCACTTGTCTAATGTCCATTAATTGTGTTTTTTCGCCCAAGCAAGTTTCTTCTTTTATTGGTGTACTTTAGTAGTGGTTTCTTTGCAGCAATTCAACCATGAAGGCCTGGTTTACTCAGTGTCCTCTAAACAGTTGATGTTGAGATGTGTCTGTTACTTGAACTCTTTGAAGCATTTATTTGGCCTGCAATCTGCAGTGCAGTTAACTCTAATCCTCTAAAGAGGTCCTTTCCTGTGGCGGTATTCACGAGAGCCAATTTCATCATAGCACTTGATGGTTTTTGCAACTGTACTTGAAGAAACTTGAAGAAACTTTCAAAGGTCCTGAAATTTTCCATGTTGACTGACCTTCATGTTTTAAAGTAAGGATTGACTGTCAATTCTTTGTTTATTTGAGCTGTTCTTGCCAAAATATGGACTTGGTCTTTTACCGGGCTATCTTCTGTATACCACCCCTACGTTGTCACAACACAACTGATTGGTTCAAACACATTTAAAAAGCAAAGAAATCCCACAAATTAACTTTTAACAAGGCACACGTTAATTTAAATGCATTCCAGGTGACTACCTCAAGAAGCTGCTTGAGAGAATTCCAAGAGTGTTCAAAGCTGTCATCAAGGCAAAAGGACTTTGAATAATCTCAAATCTTTTTCTATTTGTTTGACACTTTTGTGGATACCACATGATTCCATATATTATTTCATAGTTTCTATAATGTAGAAAATAGTCAACATAAAGAATCTCTGGAATGAGTATGTGTGTCCAAACTTTTGACTGGTGCTGCATATACTGTGCCAGAACTTTGCGACCTTTTGCCACATTTCAGGCTTCAATCATAAAGATATAAAACTGTATTTTTTGTGTAGAATCAACAACAAGTGTGACACAATCATGAAGTGGAACGACATTTATTGGATATTTCAAACTTTAAAAAAAAATAAAAAACTGAAAAATTGGACGTGCAAAATTATTCAGCCCCTTTACTTTCAGTGCAGCAAACTCTCTCCAGAAGTTCAGTGAGGATCTCTGAATGATCCAATGTTGACCTAAATGACTAATGATGATAAATACAATCCACCTGTGTGTAATCAAGTCTCCGTATAAATGCACCTGCACTGTGATAGTCTCAGAGGTCCGTTAAAAGCGCAGAGAGCATCATGAAGAACAAGAAACACACCAGGCAGGTCCGAGATACTGTTGTGAAGAAGTTTAAAGCCGGATTTGGATACAAATAGATTTCCCAAGCTTTCAACATCCCAAGGAGCACTGTGCAAGCGATAATATTGAAATGGAAGGAGTATCAGACCACTGCAAATCTACCAAGACCTGGCCGTCCGTCTAAACTTTCAGCTCATACAAGGAGAAGACTGATCAGAGATGCAGCCAAGAGGCCCATGATCACTCTGGATGAACTGCAGAGATCTACAGCTGAGGTGGGAGACTCTGTCCATTGGACAACAATCAGTCGTATATTGCACAAATCTGGCCTTTATGGAAGAGTGGCAAGAAGAAAGCTATTTCTTAAAGATATCCATAAAAAGTGTCGTTTAAAGTTTGACACAAGCCACCTGGGAGACACACCAAACATGTGGAAGAAGGTGCTCTGGTCAGATGAAATCAAAATTGAACTTTTTGGCAACAATGCAAAACATTATGTTTGGCGTAAAAGCAACACAGCTCATCAACCTGAACACACCATCCCCACTGTCAAACATGGTGGTGGCAGAATCATGGTTTGGGCCTGCTTTTCTTCAGCAGGGACAGGGAAGATGGTTAAAATTGATGGGAAGATGGATGGAGCCAAATACAGGACCATTCTGGAAGAACCTGATGAAGTCTGCAAAAGACCTGAGACTGGGACGGAGATTCTTCCAACAAGACAATGATCCAAAACATAAAGCAAAATCTACAATGGAATGGTTCAAAAATAAACCTATACAGGTGTTAGAATGGCCAAGTCAAAGTCCAGACCTGAATCCAATTGAGAATCTGTGGAGAGAATTGAAAACTGCTGTTCACAAATGCTCTCCATTCAACCTCACTGAGCTCGAGCTGTTTTGCAAGGAGGAATGGGAAAATTTCAGTCTCTCGATGTGCAAAACTGATAGAGACATACCCCAAGCGACTTACAGCTGTAATCGCAGCAAAAGGTGGCGCTACAAAGTATTAACTTAAGGGGGCTGAATAATTTTTGCACGCCCAATTTTTCAGTTTTTGATTTGTTAAAAAAGTTTGAAATATTCAATAAATGTCGTTCCACTTCATGATTGTGTCCCACTTGTTGTTGATTATTCACATAAAAATACAGTTTTATATCTTTATGTTTGAAGCCTGAAATGTGGCAAATGGTCGCAAAGTTCAAGGGGGCCGAATACTTTCGCAAAGCACTGTATGCATTTATATGTAGGTGTAGAGCAGAAGTATTTTTATTGGCAGCCTTCTCCATCCTGTGGGGTTAAGGTCAGGGTCAGGGTCAGTGTCAGTGTATCCAGATCATACATGAGTTTTATATCTGCTTATTTATTTTTGTATATTGATTGGTGATATCAAGTGTGTGGGACTATGAGGTTCTATCTGCATATTTGTCCAAATTTAGTAATTGACACAGCCTTGTTCTTTGCAATATTTTCTACCTATATAGTACTCTAAACACCCCAACTCATGTTAAGTATGAAATAAAACAAGATAAAAATAACTGACACCATTCAAACCAATGAGGGTTCGGAACTTCAATACCAATTATCTCAACATCATATTTTTGCATATATATCCTTATAGTTTCAAGCTCTCGATATTACTATGCTTAATATAAGCATTCTCTGTGTTGAAGGGGCAGAAAACAATGCACAAAATATCCGTCTTTGGCACCCTCTCAAGAAATGTAGCCTTTCATTTGTAGAATGCATGCTGTCAGACTCTAGAGCTCTGTTTCAGCAGAGAATCCTATACAGAAAGCTATCGTTTTCGCCTTTCGTCTGCCAAGGACCTCTCTCCTTCTTCTCCTGGATTTATGAAATGGCTTTTTCATGTCAAGAGCCATGTTGACTGGCATAAAGGTCTGCCTCTTCAGAATAGCAGGGCAGGATTTCTGCATTTCTACAGTATGATCGCTGCCAGCTAATTAGGGTGGCATTGTCCCGTGTTCGCATTGCCAGGAATAACTAAAGCATCTCACAAAAGCTTCCCACAGAGCAATTCAGCTGTGCTCCACGGCCAGGGCATACTGATGAACCTGCGCTGTTGCATTCATGTCAGCTGAATATTGGAAAGGTGATAATTATAAATCAGGCATGTGTTGAAGAAAACAGTGTTAGGCCATTTTGAGAACAAAAAGGGACCGATTTAGTGAATCAACTTGAATATAGTCAATTACATTGCTTGTTAAAAGGTAAAAACTTGGCCATGATCTTGGATTGTTGGGGAATGTGTTGCCTGTACACTACCGGTCAAAAGTTTTGGAACAACTACTAATTCAAGGGTGTTTCTTTATTTTGACTATTTTCTACGTTGTAGAATAATAGTGAAGATATCAAAACTAGGAAATGATACATATGGAATCATGTAGTATCCCCCCAAAAAGTGTTTAAAAAAAATCAAACTATAATTTATATTTGAGATCATTCAAATCGTCACCGCTTGCCTTAATGACAGCTTTGCACACTCTTGACATTCTCTCCACCAGCTTCATGATGTAGTCATCTGGAATCATTTTTAAATTAACAGGAAGATACAGAAGATAGCCCTATTTGGTAAAATACGAAGTCCATATTATGGCAAGAAAAACTCAAATAAACCAGGAGAAATGACTGTCCATCATTACTTTAAGACATGCAGGTCAGTCAATATGTAACATTTCAAGAACTTTGAACGTTTCTTCAAGTGCAGTCGCAAAAACCATCAAGTGCTATGATGAAACTGGCTCTCATGAGGACCGCCACCGGAATGGAAGACCCAGAGTTATCTCTGCTGCAGAGGATGAGTTCATTAGAGTTACCAGCCTCAGAAATTAGCCCAAATAAATGCTTCACAGAGTTCAACAGACACATCTCAATATCAACTGTTCAGAGGAGACTGGGTGAATCAGGCCTTTGTGGTCGAATTGCTGCAAAGAAACGACTACTAACGAACATCAATAATAAGAAGAGACTTGCTTGGGCCATGAAACACGAGCAATGCACATTAGACCGGTGGAAATCTGTCCTTTGGTCTGGAATCCAAATTGGAGATTTTTGGTTCCAACAGTCGTGTCTTTGTGAGACGCGTGATGGGTGAACGGATAATCTCTTCATGTGTATTTCCCACCGTATAAAGCATGGAGAAGGTGTTATGGTGTGGGTGTGCTTTACTGGTGACACTGTCTTTGATTTATTTAGAATTCAAGGCACACTTAACCAGCATGGCTACCATAGCATTCTGCAGCAATATACCATCCCATCTGGTTTGGGCATAGTGGGACTATCATTTGATTTTCAACAGGACAATGACCCAATACACCTCCAAGTTGTGTAAGGGTTATTTTACCAAGAAGGAGAGTTAGGGCATGCTGCATCAGATGACCTGGCCTCCACAACCCCCCGACCTCAACCAAATTGAGATGGTTTGGGATGAATCTGACCGCAGAGTAAAGGAAAATTAGCCAATAAGTGCTCAGCATACACAGGAACTTCAAGACCATTGGAAAAATATTCCAGGTCAATCTGGTTGAGAGAATGCCAAGAGTGTGCAAAGCTGTCATCAAGTCAAATGGTGACTATTTGAAGAATCTCAAATATAAAATCTATTTCAATTTATTTAACACTTTTTTTGGTTACTACGTGATTCCATATGTGTTATTTCATAGTTGTAATGTCTTCACTATTAATCCACAATGTTTACATTTGTAAAAAATAAAGAAAAACCCTTGAGTGAGGAGGTGTTGTAACACTTTGTAACCCTGTGTAATACAACTGATGAAGTTGTAAATGAGAACTTGTTCTCAACTGGCCTACCTGGTTAAACCAGGACAGCGGAGTCAATCACCACCTTCCGGAGACACCTGAAACCCCACCTCTTTAAGGAATACCTAGGATAGGATAAAGTAATCCTTCTCACCCCCCCCTTAAAAGATTTAGATGCACTATTGTAAAGTGGCTGTTCCACTGGATGTCATAAGGTGAATGCACCAATTTGTAAGTCGCTCTGGATAAGAGCGTCTGCTAAATGACTTAAATGTAAATGTAAATGTAATTAAAGAAAGGTGTAATATTATTTTATTATATAAATAATTACAATGCAATTATTTAAAAACTAAGTAACAATTTGTTGACACAATGTTGATTTAGCTTGAATTTGCTAAACTAGATATTTCAAAAATAAGTACCTAATTCTTAAAACCGTAATCTTAAAGTTTTAAAATGAAATGATAAACATTCAAAACCAGAAGAGTGCCTCTGTGTTTTCCTTGACATGGAGAATAGATAACATTTTAATAATCATAATTTACAACAGGCACTTAATAGTGTGTACTTGCAATAATTGTGCTGATAGCGACACACTAGCACATCTTTGCTTCAAAACACATTATAAGGGCCTCCCAAGTGGCGCAGTGGTCTAATGCACTGCAACACAGTGTTCGCTGTTCCTCTGTCCAACTGGTTTCCACATAATTGGGGGGAAAAATAGGTTAAAAAAGAATTATTAAAACAAAGAACACTTTGAATAGCTCAAATTCCCAAGCATCCCTTTTAAAATACTCACATCTTACTTAAGGTCTCAGCATGCTTCAGTTCGGCTGGCGCCTAGCTGAACTTGGATAACCAAACAGAAAAAGTGTGCTTGCATATTCCTTTAAAAAACCTGTGACTGAAAAATAAGACAACAAGCGGCAATTTTACTCTTTGTCCTTTTTGAGATTCCTTAGTCAGCCACTTCCTCAAAATTCTCAGAATGAATCTAAGATAACTGTAAAACTGTAATTCATTTTGACGTTTTTGCCGAGCAGATCTTAGTCACACAATTTGACATCTACCTAAGATGTTTGGTGTATTATTTCTCAATAAAAAAAAATGTTCATGAAAATTAGTCGTCTCTCATTGAATGATAACAAAGAATTTGCCATTAATAAATTGCCGACAGGCTGTATGCCCTCTCACCTATCTGTTTCATGTCTCAGGTAGCCCGCGAAAGCCAGCATGGATAGAATGCAATAATATACTAATATTTGCTATATTTTGCTAATAATTCTCATGTGCCAATGTATCGCCATTGTCCGTGCCATAGTGAAACTTGCACTCCTGTAAATCTGAAATATTTGGGATGGTGAAAATTGCCAGGCAATCAGAAAAACAAGGTGAAGCAATTCATGCATTATTAAAAGTCACAACAATCTTTGTCTTGCAAATAAACAATATTTTTGTAGTTGAACATTATTCTACAGTGCTTCGTTCAATGGCAGAGACATTGATACTATGAGTTGCGTTGACATCAGCTTTTACTTACTTACTGACTTTATTGTCCTGCAGTGTCATGTACACATTTAAAGTGGCGTTTAAATACAACAACAAAATGGACAACACAACTTTCATAACAGTTACATACCAATAAAACATTTTATTTAAAAAGACTAGCCTGCTGGCCTTACTGAATCGATAGGAACATTAGCCCAAGCTTTTTAGGAGGGATATCACACCTTGCACAAATGATTGTCTAGTTTTGTTTTTCCTGCTGAGAGGTGCCCTATACCTGCGCCCAGGGGGGAGTAGTTCAAAGTCCTGGTACAGGGGGTGGCTTGGGTCTAAAATAAAGATCTCATCCAGGCCTGTCTGTTTGACTCCAAGTACCTTGATGTGTGGGAAGCTTATTTTTTTCTTACTTGATCAGATCTAATTTTGGGAGACATATTAGCATGGCTCAGCTCCCCGCCTTTATGTCTAGCTTTTTTCAGAGGCAGAAATAATTTTGTTTTTTGACATAACTGAAGGAGTAGTCAATTAGCCTGGGCGTTATGCATGGCCGATTTCACATTTCTATGGGTTGCTACAGCAACAAACAACATGGTCAATTTCAAAAGCAGTTTGCAGCCCCAAGAGACAGCCATACAGATAAGGATCTGCAGTCTTTCCTCAGATAGTATGGGAAATCATCTTATTCAAAAGCTGAAGGTACACTAACAATAACTCCATGTAGAACATATTGTTTTTACAGTGCCTGTCACAACTTCCACCGAAGTCGTTTCCTCTCCCTGTTCGGGCGGTGTTCGGCGGTCGGCGTCACCGGTGTCATGACGTTGGTCTGGGGGATAGGTTTATGACAGTCATAAATACCTCTTCCCCCGTTTCCTCTCTCTACCCTACTGATGTGAAATTTGAAAACCACTTGGTTAACATAGAGATTCTGGGAACATCAGAAGGTGGGGGGGGAATATATAAAATATAAAATATGCGCTGGTACTTAATGAATATGATGTCAGTTCAGTTGTCATCTGAGACATTCTCATCAATGATAAGATGACAAACTCTACAGTGGAAAGTCTACACATCAGAGTTATCAGATTCACATGGAATTGTTGTTCAATTTAAATGTTTGAATATAAAATTATCGGTGAAGAAATTAAACGTAATTTTAGCTTCCAAATGAGAGATTTGGGTTTTCATAAGGTTAAGGTTCTGCTCAATCAGTGGCCCGCCCCTTTGACATGGGTTATAAAACTTTTCAGACACACCCTTCTCGCTCCACTATATAAAGCCTTGACGAAAATGTAACCTCCTGTTCCGAGGATGTGAGGACGACGGTCCGATATCAGAATGGTTCAGATAATAAATACAGAACGAAGCCAACTACAGCATGAGCTTTGGTAGCAAATGGTATGAACTTTGAACTCTTATTCACTACAGAAGTGATACCTCCTAGCCGTTGCATTAGCAACAGCAGCTGCAAGCAAGGGTTAGGAAGGAACAGACAGAGTATTCCGTCTGTCACACAACGTATCCAATTGACCACTAGAGGACAAAGGACTCGGTTTGGCAACACGGCCTTCCATCTACCACCAACCTACCGCAGCTCAGAGTAAATATTTATTGCATTTTCCTTTTCCAAATGGGCGGTAATTTAGAATGCATAAGATACTGTATTTACAATAGCACAGCTTTTTCCTTTGTCCCTAGTCTTCCCGCTTTTTCACTCAAACCCAGCCTTTTTCTTTTGTGTAACCAGCTGTTATATCTGTTCCACGCGCTGGGGACATTTTCCTCTATGATGTCATTTGTAATCAAGGTATAATTCATTCTGTGTATATGTAATTCTGTGTGATTAGTTGGGTATTTAGTAAATAAATGATTCAACCCAATTTTGTATTGCTGATTCAACTTGTTAGTCAGGGTTCGTGAAGATAACCAATAATTTACAACTTTCAGATGAGACTGAATTAAGGTGACGATTAATATTGACTGCTATTGATGTAAAATATGACTAGGTCTTTAAGAGTTTATTCGGAAGATAACAGCTCTATAAATATTATTTAATGGTGCACCGACTCTCTAGTTAACTACATTTCCATGATTAGCTCAATCGGGTAATATTAATTACGGAGAAATGATTTTATAGAATAGTATATCATATCACTTAATCCGGCATAGCCAAAGACACGACACCGGTCTTCTAGCCATCGTCGATCCACTTTTAATTTTCCATTTGTCTTGTCTTGTTTTCCTACACACCTGGTTTCCATTTCCCTGATTATTTGTTGTGTATTTAACCCTCTGTTCCCTCCCCCCCATGTCTTTGTGTGGAATTGTTTGTTGTAAGTGCTTGTGCACATGTTACAGGTGCGTGTTGGGTTTTGTACTCATATTCTGTTGTATTTTTATGCAGTTGGTTTTTGGATTAAGCTGCTCCAGCTACAACCTAGTTCTGCTCTCCTGCATCTAACTTCCTTGCCACCAGTTACGCACCCCTTTACAGTGCCTTGTAATGTCCATAAGCAATTGGTATAGTACAGTATGACGCAATATATAGTATTAACACCCTCAAAATGTTAGGTACAGTGGGGCAAAAAAGTATTTAGTCAGCCACCAATTGTGCAAGTTCTCCCACTTAAAAAAAGATGAGAGAGGCCTGTAATTTTCATCAAAGGTACACTTCAACTATGACAGGCAAAATGAGAAAAAAATCCAGAAAATCACATTGTAGGATTTTTAATGAATTTATTTGCAAATTATGGTGGAAAATAAGTATTTGGTCACCTACAAACAAGCAAGATTTCTGGCTCTCACAGACATGTAACTTCTTCTTTAAGAAGCTACTCTGTCCTCCACTTGTTACCTGTATTAATGGCACCTGTTTGAACTTGTTTTCAGTATAAAAGACACCTGAAATCAACTGTGGGAGCAATTATTAGGAAATGGAAGACATACTAGACCATTGATAATCTCCCTTGATCTGTGGATCCACGCAAGATCTCACCCTGTGGGGTCAAAATTATCACAAGAACGGTGAGAAAAAATCCCAGAACCACACGGGGGGACCTACTGAATGACCTGCAGAGAGCTGGGACCAAAGTTTATTTTTATTTTTTTATTTCACCATTATTTAACCAGGTAGGCTAGTTGAGAACAAGTTCTCATTTGCAACTGCGACCTGGCCAAGATAAAGCATAGCAGTGTGAACAGACAACACAGAGTTACACATGGAGTAAACAATTAACAAGTCAATAACACAGTAGAAAAAAGGGGGAGTCTATATACAATGTGTGCAAAAGGCATGAGGAGGTAGGCGAATAATACAGTTTTGCAGATTAGCACTGGAGTGATGAATGATCAGATGGTCATGTACAGGTAGAGATATTGGTGTGCAAAAGAGCAGAAAAGTAAATAAGTAAAAACAGTATAAAAACAGTATGGGAATGAGGTAGGTGAAAATGGGTGGGCTATTTACCAATAGACTATGTACAGCTGCAGCGATCGGTTAGCTGCTCAGATAGCTTATGTTTGAAGTTGGTGAGGGAGATAAAAGTCTCCAACTTCAGCGATTTTTGCAGTTCGTTCCAGTCACAGGCAGCAAGGTACTGGAACGAAAGGCGGCCAAATGAGGTGTTGGCTTTAGGGATGATCAGTGAGATACACCTGCTGGAGCGCGTGCTACGGATGGGTGTTGCCATCGTGACCAGTGAACTGAGATAAGGCGGAGCTTTACCTAGCATGGACTTGTAGATGACCTGGAGCCAGTGGGTCTGGCGACGAATATGTAGCGAGGGCCAGCCGACTAGAGCATACAAGTCGCAGTGGGGGGTGGTATAAGATGCTTTAGTGACAAAACGGATGGCACTGTGATAGACTGCATCCAGTTTGCTGAGTAGAGTGTTGGAAGCCATTTTGTAGATGACATCGCCGAAGTTGAGGATCTGTAGGATAGTCAGTTTTACTAGGGTAAGCTTGGCGGCGTGAGTGAACGAGGCTTTGTTGCGGAATAGAAAGCCGACTCTTGATTTGATTTTCAATTGGAGATGTTTGATATGAGTCTGGAAGGAGAGTTTGCAGTCAAGCCAGACACCTAGGTACTTATAGATGTCCACATATTCAAGTTCGGAACCATCCAGGGTGGTGATGCTAGTCGGGTATGCGGGTGCAGGCAGCGATCGGTTGAAAAGCATGCATTTGGTTTTACTAGCGTTTAAGAGCAGTTGGAGACCACGGAAGGAGTGTTGTATGGCATTGAAGCTCGTTTGGAGGTTAGATAGCACAGTGTCCAATGACGGGCTGAAAGTATATAGAATGGTGTCGTCTGCGTAGAGGTGGATCAGGGAATCGCCCGCAGCAAGAGCAACATCATTGATATAAACAGAGAAAAGAGTCGGCCCGAGAATTGAACCCTGTGGCACCCCCATAGAGACTGCCAGAGGACCGGACAGCATGCCCTCCGATTTGACACACTGAACTCTGTCTGCAAAGTAATTGGTGAACCAGGCAAGGCAGTCATCCGAAAAACCGAGGCTACTGAGTCTGCCGATAAGAATATGGTAACAAAGCCTACCATCAGTAACACACTACGCCGCCAGGGACTCAAATCCTGCAGTGCCAGACGTGTCCCCCTGCTTAAGCCAGTACATGTCCAGGCCCATCTGAAGTTTGCTAGAGAGCATTTGGATGATCCAGAAGAAGATTGGGAGAATCTCATATGGTCAGATGAAACCAAAATATAACGTTTTGGTAAAAACTCAACTCGTCATGTTTGGAGGACAAAGAATGCTGAGTTGCATCCAAAGAACACCATACCTACTGTGAAGCATGGGGGTGGAAACATCATGCTTTGGGGCTGTTTTTCTGCAAAGGGACCAGGACGACTGATCCGTGTAAAGGAAAAAATGAATGGGGCCATGTATCGTGAGATTTTGAGTGAAAACCTCCTTCCATCAGCAAGAGCATTGAAGATTGAACATGGCTGGGTCTTTCAGTATGACAATGATCCCAAACACACCGCCCGGGAACGAAGGAGTGGCTTCATAAGAGGCATTTCAAGGTCCTGGGGTGGCCTAGCCAGTCTCCAGATCTCAACCCCATAGAAAATCTTTGGAGGGAGTTGAAAGTCCAGGTTGCCCAGCAACAGCCCCAAAACATCACTGCTCTAGAGGAGATCTGCATGGAGGAATAGGCCAAAATACCAGCAACAGTGTGTGAAAACCTTGTGAAGACTTACAGAACACATTTGACCTCTGTCATTGCCAACAAAGGGTATATAACAAAGTATTGAGATAAACTTTTGTTATTGACCAAATTCTTATTTTCCACCATAATATGCAAATAAATTCATAAAAAATCCTACAATGTGATTTCCTGGATTTTCTTCTAATTTGTCTGTCATAGTTGAAGTGTACCTATGATGAAAATGACAGGACTCTCTCATATTTTTAAGTGGGAGAACTTGCACAATTGGTGGCTGACTAAATATGTTTTTGCCCCACTGTATGTCGAGTCACAGCTCAGGGATATTCTAAACCAATATGGGAGATGGAAAAGATTGTGATTTCCCCTGGGGGAGCCGCCAGACCATTG
Organism: Oncorhynchus gorbuscha; assembly: GCF_021184085.1. NCBI lineage: Eukaryota > Metazoa > Chordata > Actinopteri > Salmoniformes > Salmonidae > Oncorhynchus > Oncorhynchus gorbuscha. Next base: position 37,065,776 of record NC_060191.1, on the reverse strand, counting down.
CAGATATTTAATTCAAACAATAGAGTTTCCTCAAAGAGATTCAACAGAGCTAGAGAGGAGGATAATATGAGAGTGGTAGAGAATGGTTCAATGGAAAGCAAGCTGCAAGTGTCATACTGAACAACAAAATTGTGTTAATTTACATGTGATCTTTAAAAATATATTCTATGTCAATGTCTATGACTCCCTCTTTATCAGTCATCGTAGTGTTGGTTTGAATAATGGTCTTACATTGTTCTAGGAGACTACTGTATATCCTGGATCTAGCATAGTTATCTACAGGTTTATAAAACATGTCTTATGCATGGATGATAGAACCTGTTTTCATAGCATATCAATGTTCATATTGCAAATGCAGTGTCCTCAAAGTGCAGGGTGCCAAATTCAAACAACAGAAATCTCATCATCATAATTAAAATTCCTCAGAAAGGCTTTACGCCAAAAGCACACCAAATGATTACGTTAGGTGAGTGCCTAGTCACAGAAAAACACAGCCATTTTCCAGCCAAAGAGAGGAGTCACAAAGGTCAGAAATAGATATAATTCACTTGTTGTAACTCCCATCCAGTGAACGGGATCGTTGTCATCCTCTGACACTAATTAGCATAACGCAACGGACATAAATATTACTAGAAAATATTCCTATTCATGAAAATCACAGGTGAAATATATGGAAACACAGCTTAGCCTTTTGTTAATCGCCCTATCATCTCAGATTTTCAAAATATGCTTTGCAGCCAAAGCAAGATAAGCATTTGTGTAAGTTTATCGATAGCCTAGCATAGCATTATGTCCAGCTAGCAGCAGGTAACTTGGTCACGAAAATCAGAAAAGCAATCAAATTAAATCGTTTACCTTTTATGAGCTTCGGATGTTTTCATTCACGAGACTCCCAGTTAGATAGCAAATGTTCCTTTTTTCCAAAAATATTATTTTTGTAGGAGAAATAGCTCTGTTTATTCTTCACGTTTGGCTGAGAAATCGCCCAGAAATTTCGGCCACGACAATGCCGAAAAATATTCCAAATTAGCTCCATAATATCGATAGAAACATGGCAAACGTTGTTTATAATCAAACCTCAAGTTGTTTTTCAAATATCTATTTGATAATATATCCACTGGGACAATTGGTTTTTCAGTAGGAGTGAGAGGAAAAATGGCTACCTCTGTATTTTAATGCAAGAATCACTCTGAGAGCCATCAGGTGACCACTTGCGCAATGTACCCGCTTACAGGTATTCTTCAACATAAAGGCGTGAAACTACGTCACAATGCTGTAGAGACCTTGGGGAATACGTAGAAAAATCTGGTTGGTAGCCCATTCATTGCTCAATAGGGATGCATCGGAACGCAGAGCATTCAAAACATGTGTCACTTCCGGATTGGATTTTTCTCAGGCTTTCGCCTACAAAATCAGTTATGTTTTACTCACATACAATATTTTTACAGTTTTGGAAACTTGAGTGTTTTCTATCCTAAACTGTCAATTATATGCATATTCTAGCATCTTGTCCTGACAAAATATACCGTTTACTTTGGGAACGTTATTTTTCCAAAAATGAAAATACTACCCCCTAGTCACAACAGGTTTTAATCACTAACCTTTGATGATCTTCATCAGATGACACTCATAGGACTTCATGTATGTTTTGTTCGGTAAGGTTCATATTCATATACAAAAATCTCAGTTTACATTGGTACGTTATGTTCAGTAGTTCCAAAACATCCGGTGATTTTGCAGAGGGCCACATCAATTTACAGAAATACTCATAATAAACATAGCTAAAAGATACAAGTCTTAAGCATGGAATTTTAGAATTCACTTCTCCTTAATACAACCGCTGTGTCAGATTTCAAAAAACTTCATGGAAAAAGCAAACCATGCAAAAATCTGAGTACAGTGCTCATACAGAAAAAACAAGCCATACGCCATGTTGTGGAGTCAACAGAAGTCAGAAATAGCATTATAAATATTCACTTACCTTTGATGATCTTCATCATAATGCACTCCCAGGAATCCCAGTTCCACAATAAATGTTAATTTTGTTCGATAAAGTCCATAATTTATGTCCAAATACCTCCTTGTTGTTTGCGCATTTAGTTCACAAATCCAAATTCATGAGGCGCGATTACTAGGTCCAGACGAAAAGTAAAAAAGTTCTGTTAAAGTCCGTAAAAACATGTCAAATGATGTTTTTAACATAAATCTTCAATAATGTTCCAAACTGAGAATTCCTTTGTCTTTAGAAATGCAATGGAACGCAGGTCGCTCTCACAGGAGCGCGTGTGATCAGTTCATGCCAGACACCTGATTGAAAGAGCTCTCATTCCCTCCTCCTTCATAGTAGAAGCCTGAAACAAGGTTCTAAATACTGTTGACATCTAGTGGAAGCCTTAGGAAGTGCAATATGACCCCACATATACAGACACTGTAAATTTAATCGGCAATGAGTTGTAAAACTACAAACCTCAGATTTCCCACTTCCTGGTTGGATTTTTTCTCAGGTCTTTGCCCACCATATGAGTTCTGATATACTCACAGACATCATTCAAACAACTTTATAGTTTTTTCTATCCAAATCATCCAAATCTACTAGTAATATGCATATCTTAGCTTCTGGGCCTGAATAGCAGGCAGTTTTGTTATGCAGGTGAATGAGGACCCAAAAGCGACTTGGCGAAAACAGAGTCTTTAATCCAGTTTAAGGAAATAGCAATACTCCTAGACAAATCGGAGCGGTAAATAAAGCATAAAAACAATTTCACTCGTAATCACGAGAACTGACTGGAGACTCGATAATAAACTGCAGGTTGCCTCGGGAAGGCACTTGACCGTAGCAGACTCAGACACCTGCTCACCACGCAGCATCTGAGGGAAACACGACACGACAGGGCGATACAAAGACACAGCACGGTGAACAATATACAAGGATCCGACAGGGCAGAAACGGAAAACAAGGGGAGAAATAGGGACTCTAATCAGGGGAAAAGATAGGGAACAGGTGTGGGAAGACTAAATGATTGATTAGGGGAAAAGGAACAGCTGGGAGCAGGAACGGAACGATAGAGAGAAGAGAGAGAGAGAGGGAGAGAGAAAAAGGGGAACGAACCTAAAAAGACCAGCAGGGGGAAAACGAACAGAAGGAAAAGCAAAATGACAAGACAATATAAGACAAAACATGACAAGTTTACTCTGGGCACCTTATTCATCCAAGCTACTCAATACTGCCCCCCAGCCATATGAAGTTTTAAGTATCAAAAGTAAAAGTACAAGTATAAATAATTTCAAATTCAGATAGCCAGGGTCTCGCTCCAAAACTTAGACATAATTTACAAACACAGCAAGTGTTTAGTGAGTCCGTCAGATCAGAGGCAGTAGGGATGACCAGGGATGTTCTCTTTGTACTTTTGGGTGTCAGAAATTTATTCAGGAATTTTGTGGAGTAGAAGTAAAAGTGGTAAAAAAAATATATAAATAGTGAAGTAAAGTACAGATACCCCAAAACCTCCTTAACTAGTAGCTTCAAGTATTTTTACTTAAGTACCCAGGTACTTCTACATTCTCTCGGAACAACACTTCACATTTCTCAACAGACTTGCAAGAATCATTTGACACATTTAGTGTGCCACAAATCCCATCTCAAGCAGTCATGAAATTCAGATCCCTAGACACAAAGTATTTTCATTTTCATGAGACACTATTAGTTTCCCGAATGCAAAGATAGAGAAAATGTCAGTGCTATTGGGTAGGCCTATGTGCTAGCTACAAATCAAGTTGTTTATGAGAAAGCTCAATATTATCATGTTTCAGGTAAGACCCAAATGCAGACCGTGTTGAGGTAACAATGGTTATTACACCAACAGGGGCAGGTAAATGACAGGTCAAAGCAGGTTGGAGTTGATAATCCAGAGTAGTGGGGCAAAATTCCGTAATCCAGAGTAGTGGGGAAAAGGTACAGTACCTCCGGCAGGCTCAGGGTCAGGGCGTACAGAAAAGGTCAACACCGGGAAGAACAGGGACAATCAATAGACAGGAACAGAGGGAAAAACGCTGGTGGGCTTGACAAAATACAACCAAGTGGCAACAGACAAACAGAGAGCACACGTATAAGTACCCAGAGGATAATGGCGAAAAAATGGGTGATACCTGGAGGGGGGTGAAGACAACACACGGACAGGTAAAACAGATCAGGGCATGACAAATATAGCTTGTTGTACATGGAAAACACTCACTTAAACCTGGACACTGAAAATAGTGTTTTTGGGCCACCTTGCTCCAATTGATTTGTCAAGATCAGCTGACTTGGGCTTATGGTAGGTGAATTTTTTTGGAACAATAGTGCCACTAAGATTTGAGGAGAGAGCACATTGAAGCAAAACAACGCTATGGCAGCGACAAGACAAGGTAAGGATGCTCTCATCCAAAACGACCCTTTTCTGCATTTAGCTATGTGAAATGGCCCGGTGTTTTACTAATCCTTATACTAAGCTCTGAAAAGTAACACTTTATTTGTCATCTACCTAACAGGGTAGAACACATCTCTAGTTAAAAAACCACAATGATGATAGCTTTTGTGTTCAATGTGTTCATGAAATATAAATGCAATCGTATAATCATGACTCATTTACTTAGTGGTTTTAAGAGAAAGCCCTTGCCTTGTTTATAATTTTCAATCAACATCTACATGAACAGTCAACTTAAGTACAGATGTAGGTTCTTAATTTGAGTCACTTTGCTACAGCAGGAAAATAATCCTGCAGCAACAAGAAAAGTGAATTATTATGTGGATGATAATTAATGGAAAATTGTGTAGGGGTTGATTCATTTTTTTGTAACAGAAAATCAAGTCCGCAATTTCAAAGTGGAAATTCTAAACTTCAGAAGCCTTTTTAAACTTAAAATACACTACAAGTTTTACACTTCCTGCATTGCAGGAAAGTTCTTCTATAACAGGTGATCAAATTAATATCCTACATCTATACTAGAGACATTTTGTGTAATGTCCTTGTAATCACTTAAACATTACAACGCAGTTAAAGATAACTGTATAATAAGTCTGTCCATATTTCCTTCCCATCTAATACTTTCCAAAGGCAAGTGTGGAATTCGATTCAACAGTGGGACACCAAATTATTTTCCTCTGTGTTGGAAGGCAGCCATCCAGTGAAGCGTGACATTGCCATACGAATACACAGTAACTACAGAAAGCAATTTCATTGCTGAATAAAAGTGTATCGGATGCATAAACACACATTAATTATTGACACACATACTAAAAAAAATAAACACCTCTCCAAGGACTTCCTCCAAGGGCATCTTCTATTAGTGCTCCACTCACCCTGACGTGTACAAACCAAAAAAGTTGTCTGTCTTAAAAAATATATATTTATATTTTTGACAAAGTAGTTTTATACAAAGCCACCCATATAACAAAGAATAGTGCTTGTTATAGTGCTTGTTATGGGAAAGATCAACATTGTATTATGATATATGGTCCCGGTGTGGAATGGGTAATGCACCTCTGACAACTGTAGGCTTTTCTTATTTCCGTTCTATTAAGCACAAAGATGGGTCCTGATTGAACTGTTAAATAAAGTGCACACATTTTCGCCCCAAATGCCTTTTCCACTCCTCTCTGTAATGACATTTTGTGGCACGTCGGCTGGAAACATCGGTATCTTCCTAGTTATTTCACAGTGGCTTGTCCATCTAAATTCTCTCAGATGGACTCGGGTGTCCTCCCAAGTGTAAAGTCTCTCTGCACCTTTCACTCAAGAATGTTCTGTTTTGAATTCTCGTATGTCAACTTCTGATGTTGTATGTGCGTTCCCATGCTAATATATCTGCCAAAAACACTGTGAAAAAATGATAAATATTTTCTCAAAATGATTCCCCATTGCATTTGATATTAGCTTGGGTATTGTCTTTGCTCTGGGAAATGCATGTATTCACTCACGTGTGGAGACTAGGTGAACACTCCTTTAAGGGTCTACATGAATGCAAGGGTGACGACGACACATTTCATATTTGGTGTAACTAGACGATATCTGACTGACTGGCTCAATTCAGTCTCATGTAGTAAAGTTTGAAATTGTGTTTTTTACAATGGATAAAATTAGAGACTAGAAAAAGGTATATCATACACCACAGTTGAGGAACCATTTGGAAAGTAATTCCGCTTTGAACGTTGATAAACTTGTAACCTTCACTTTTGAGGAAATGGCCCTTGAATGATTTGGTGCATACTGGAAAACATTTTAAAAATCTACACCTATTCAGCATCGTTCACACCCTCTTAAGCTTTAGCCCCACCTGTCTCTTTAATAATTCACATGTGAGGCTATGTACTAAACAATCAAAGATTTCAAGACTAGAGGCTTGTTTATACTATGAGTGTGTTCGTAAATTTAATCTGGAGTGCCAGAGCTCTGGGCGTTCATGAACTCAGAGCGTTGTCAGATTGTCCGTTTGTAAATTCAGAGCATTTCGCTCTCAGAGCATTCAGAGCGCACACTGGACTCTCTGGCCGAGTAGTAGCGCTCTGACAACAGCAGTCAAGCACTCAAGCTAACTGGATAACGTTGGCTAGCTTGCTAGCTACTTCCAGACACAAATGAGAAAACAGCTCACTGACCAATTTACTCACCCTAGCAGAGCTGGCGACAACTCCCGTTAGGCTGCTTTTATGTTATCCAGAGCATTTGTGACTGTAACTGTGCTGCTGGCAACAATTTAATTATGATTTTTTGCCAACGCTTACTGACACCGGTCATATTCAAAGGTTGTTTATAAATTTGTCAATTATTCTGCGCTCAGAGCACAAGAGTGCTCTGAAATCGGAATAAATAGCCGTCTATCGACAGTTGTGGCAGTGACATGATAAACATTTTTTATTTTTTATATTTTTTATTTTACCCCACAATTTTGTGGTATCCAATTGATTTTAGTAGCTACTATCTTGTCTCATCGCTACAACTCCCGTACGGACTCAGGAGAGACCAAGGCTGTGCATCCTCCGATACACAACCAAGCCGCACTGCTTCTTAACACAGTGCGCATCCAACCCGGAAACCAGCCACACCAATGTGTCGGAGGAAACACCGTGCACCTGGTAACTGCGCCCGGCCCGCCACAGGAGTCACTGGTGCGCAATGAGACAAGGATATCCTTACCGGCCAAGCCTTCCCTAACCCGGACGACACTAGGCCAATTGTGCGTCATCCCACGGACCTGCCGGTCATGGCCGGTTGCGACAGAGCCTGGGCGCGAACCCAGGGTCTCTGGTGGCACAGCTGGCGCTGCAGTACAGCACCCTTAACCACTGCACCACCCGGGAGTCCTGACATCATAAACATTCTATTGAAATATTTACTTGTATAGTAGAGTCTTTTGTTTAGACATGTAGCTAGCTAGCTAAAGAATTAACCATAATCCCAATTCATAACGTTGCTAACCAACCAGGTTCAATGTTAGCTAGCTAACATTAGGCTATAACTAGCAATGCAAATGGCTCGGGGATACAAATAATATTACTACACAGATCATACATGTAACGTTAGCAAGCTAACGTTAGCTAGCTAATTAACAGTACACGTTTACTTGAAATGAAAATGACTTTCTGACTAAATTAAAAATGTGTAATATCTGAAAATGTAGCTAGCTAGACAATCTTACATCCATACATGAATGGAAGCTTCTCCCTCTCTGTCGCGCATAACATGTTTGCTCTTAGTTTGAAGATATAATCCGGAGACAACAGCCTTCTGTGTGTTCTCTTTTTGACTCTGTCTGCATAATATTTGCAATCAAACGCCAGAATAATCTACATCTCCTTAAAAAAAATTGTAATGCTGATTGAGTTCGGATAACAGATTGGAAGCTTCAAAATGAGGGTGGTGCTTGGAATCAGTGTTCTTCCTCTGTCAATCATTAGTGTATGATATATATTCTAATTCCACTGATTTCAAAACTCTGTCCTCCAGAAAGTAGAGAACAACACTTCTGCAGTTATATTAAGTGATGTCTTTCAAAAAAGCCGCGTTAGAAGGGATTACCTACACATACTAACCAGCTCATGTTAGACAGAAGCATGCTTCATGGCAGACCAATCAGAACTCATCTCTGTCCGGCCATCTCTGTCCATCCCACTCACTATCTCAGCCAATCATGGCTAGCGGGAAGGTTGCTGACTTTTTCCATGGCTAATCCAACTAGGCTCCTAATTTAACAATTGTATCCGTATGTACAGATGGCATACAACTTTGTTATTAAGGCACACATGTTCCAGAAGGTATTTCTGCCAAAAAATGTGTTTACATTCAAATGGCACTCCTGTGAAGTAGTGGCATGCGATATACATGTCACTACTTTCTGAAATGCGTCACATATGGGTTAAGTGTGCCTCTTAGTCATGGCAAAACCATAAATCATGATTTTTAAATCCTTCCTGATTCAAGAGGTAACTTTTGATTGGTCTCAGTTCAAAGATTTATTATGACTTATTCAGCAGCTGTGCACAATCCAATAGTCAACCCTATGCATGGTAATGGCCAAAAGGTTTGGTTTATACACAATAATTTTTCTTTGGGGTCTTATACCTTTCAAGCATTTCAAATATGCCTTTTCTAATCAGTGTTAAGACAACTAGTTGTATTTGTGCATCCCTTTTTACACTGCTGTTTTAACAGGGCAGTGAACTAAAGGCCCAGGATGTACCCCTTTACAGTCTGTTGAGATTTAACTGTATGGCCTGGCTGTGATTCAAACCTGAGTCCCAGAAGCAACTTAGAGAGGCCACCATTCCATTTCCATACTGACATTCGTGATTGTGTGTATTGAGGCCAGCCCATTAGACATTCAGAGCATGTTTTGCTCCCCTGAGGGACTTGCCCACCTTGGGTAGATTTTAATCATTTCCAGGAAGGGAGAGGTTTGTTTCCCAGAGGACACTGTTTTAAGGAATTGTATGCTTATGGAGGCATGTTATCTCTCTGGTGGCTACATCAGACCCAGATATGTTCAGCTATACTTGATCTTATCACACGGCTTGGATAAGGGCTTGATCTTTGACTGAACAAGTGGGTGAAAGCTGCAATAGATATACAGTATATATTTTGCATTACAGCCATACTACTGTACAGTCGTGGCCAAAAGTTTTGAGAATGACACAAACATGAATTTTCACAAAGTCTGCTGCCTCAGTTTGTATGATGGCAATTTGCATATACTCCAGAATGTTATGAAGAGTGATCAGATGAATTGCAATTAATTGCAAAGTCCCTCTTTGCCATGCAAATTAACTGAATCCCCAAAAAACATTTCCACTGCATTTCAGCCCTGCCACAAAAGGACCAGCTGACATCATGTCAGTGATTCTCTCGTTAACACAGGTGTGAGTGTTGACGAGGACAAGGCTGGAGATCACTCTGTCATGCTGATTGAGTTCGAATAACAGACTGGAAGCTTCAAAAGGAGGGTGGTGCTTGGAATCATTGTTCTTCCTCTGTCAATCATGGTTAATTGCAAGGAAACACGTGCAGTCATCATTGCTTTGCACAAAAAGGGCTTCACAGACAAGGATATTGCTGCCAGTAAGTAAGATGGTACCAACACATCCTCCGAGAGCAACTTCTCCCAACCATCCAGGAATAGTTTGGTGACAAACAATGCCTTTTCCAGCATGACGGAGCACCTTGCCATAAGGCAAAAGGGATAAGTGGCTTGGGGGAACAAAAAAACATTGATATTTTGGGTCCATGGCCAGGAAACTCCCCAGACCTCAATCCCATTAAGAACGTGTGGTCAATCCTCAAGAGGCAGGTGGACAAACAAAAACCCACAAATTCTGACAAACTCCAAGCATTGATTATGCAAGAATGGGCTGCCATCAGTCAGGATGTGGCCCAGAAGTTAATTGACAGCATGTCAGGGCGGATTGCAGAGGTCTTGAAAAAGAAGGGTCAACACTGCAAATATTGAGTCTTTGCATCAACTTCATGTAATTGTCAATAAAAGCCTTTGACACTTATGAAATACTTGTAACTATACTTCAGTATTCCATAGTAACTGACAAAGATATCTAAAGACGCTGAAGCAGTAAACTTTGTATCATTCTCAATACTTTTGGCCATGACTGGGGCCATGGTGTTATTGTTAGTGTTTGGTGAATCCGGCATGTCATTATTATCAATTGAAACTTGTGTCCAACCTGCAGGAGATATAGCGGGTGGATAAAAACGGAGTTATAATTCCTTAAAACAGGGCACTTGCCCCAGGAAACGTCTATCCTTTTGATGTGGCATGCAGATTAACTTACATGCTAATTAGACTGCTCAGAATATTTGATAAGTGTTTGGAACATGCACTTCCAGTACTGCACAGATTAGGGCTCATGTGCCTGGGAGAATGACTATTTAGCCTATTCCTCCACATGTATGCTCCCTCAAGCATACAGCACATATTTGTAGATATAGTTTACAGTTGCTATCCCAGTTGCTATCCAAAAAACTGATAAATCTTTCTACATAATAGTGCAGAATGTGGGCCAAGTCCAGGTAAAGTCCAGGTAAAGAGACAGCATTTACCAACTGACACATTCTCTAGACACTCAAGCAAAGTCTTCCTGTTATTAATAACAGTAAACATGTTCATCTTTGGTTGCAAAGGTGGAGCAAAGCAAGGTTATACTTGCAGAACACATGTTCTCTATTCCTATCAGAATATTCCATAGGGAATAAATAGGTTAGTCTCCTGGGTCTGATCCAGAGCCCTAGCTCCTCTCCTTGGACTTGATGGGAGGGGGAAGGCATTCCCATATGTGACTCACCACCTGGATTCTGTCTTCTGTAGCAACATTTGAATTTCTGTTTTTTACATTGGATAAAAGTAGAGACTCAGAGCTACAAAAGTATATATCATACACTGCATTTGAGGAAACAATGGGGAAGTAATTTGTCTTTGAAAGTTGATCAACTTGTGAACTCACTTTTAAGAAAACAGTCTTTCAATGTTTTGGTACTAGTATTGGAGAGCCATTCATTGTCTACACACGTTCACACCCTTTTAAGCCTTTAAGGGTTGAACTGTGCGTTCTGCACTAACTTGCCAGCTACTTCCAGACAACTAAGAGAGAGAGAGAACAACTCACTGAGCATTACTCGCCCTAGCAGAGCTGGTTAGGATGTTACAGTCTGTTATCCAAAGCGTTGGTGACTGCAACTATGTTGTCAGATTATCAGGGCGTTTCGCATTCAGAGAGCACACTGGACGCTCTGGCCAGTAAGTAGGGTTGTTCCGAAAGCTCTGACCTCACAACAACAGTCAAGCACCCAAGCTAACATTGGCTAAATACTTCCAGACACATAATGAGAGGACACCCCACTCTGACCATTTTACTCCCCCTAGCAGAGCTGGTTATGCAGTTTTCATGTTATCCACAGTGTTGGTGACTGTAACAGTGCTGCTGGCAACAACTTTACTGACACCGGACATATTCAACCGGTGTTGAGTGTACAAAAATGAATCAGTTATTCTGCACTCTGTCACACTAAGTCTTTTGTCAAGAAAATGTAGCTATATAGCTAGCTAGGTAAACAATGATTCCCAACGCATGACACAACTTTAGTTAGCGAGCCAGCTAAGAGTACACTGATTTGAAAATAAAATACCTTGTCAAAATTGGAGTGGACTCTTTTGTTAAGACCTCTATCTAGTTAGCTAAACAATGGACCATGACGTTACTACCCTGCACGAATCTGCAGGTAAATAATAAGATCATACACATAAGGTTAGCTAGCTAACAGCACACTTGAAATTAAACAGCTGTCAAAATTAGAAATGTGTAATTGTCACGCCTTGGTCATAGTATTTTTGTGTTGTCATTATATATTTGGTCAGGCAAGGGTGTGACATGGGTTTAAATGTTGTGTTTCGTATTGGGGTTTTGTAGGCATTGGGATTGTGGTTGATGTGTGTAGGGGTGTGTCTAGCATAGGCTTGGCTGCCTGAGGCGGTTCTCAATCAGAGTCAGGTGATTCTCATTGTCTCTGATTGGGAACCATATTTAGGTAGCCGGGGTTTCACTGTGTATTTCGTGGGTGATTGTTCCTGTCTCTGGGTTAGTGTTCACCAGACATGCTGTATAGGTTTTCACGTTCCGTTTGTTGTTTTTGTATATATACAGTTATTTCATGTATTGTTGTTTTTTCATTAAAGAACATGAGTAACTACCACGCCGCATTTTGGTCCGACTCTCCTTCAACAAACGAACGCCGTTACAGTAATATCTGAAAATGTAGATAGCTAGACTATCTTACCAGTATACATCATGGTTGGACACGTGTCCTGTCTGATGCTATGCACAATCTATTCCAGACTGGTGTTTTCTCCATCTCCTTAGCTATCATACTCAAATTCCACTGATTTCAGAACTCTGAGATAATAATATATGCCATTTAGCATCATATATATAACGTCAGCTAGCTAAGAGTTCACTTTAATTTGACATTAGGTTTATGCAGTTTCACTACGGGATAAAAAAAAATGTAAAGCCAGGTTTGACAGGATTACCTAGACATACTGACCAGCTCCAATAGACAGACGCGTGCTATATGGTAGACCAATACAAACACATCTCTCGGCGAGTCCAACCCACTCATTATCTCAGCCAATCATGGCTAGCGGGTAGGTTGCTGAATTTTTCTGTGGTTAAACCAATTAGGCCCATAATTTAACTTTAATTAATCATTGAATTTTATTCGTATTTACATATGGCATAGACGTTTGATATTAAGGCACATGTTTGTGAAGGCATTTCTGCCCCAAAATGCATTTTGACATTTGACATTTTTTACATTCAAACACCTCTCCTGTGAAGTCGTGACTTGCGAAATATGCCTAGTTTACTGAATTGGGTCACATATGGCTTGGCTAAGATTGTGCTGCAAATGACACCAGTACCGACTATAAAACACTGAAGTCAGCACACAACATGCTTACTGGTTATCGAGATCATCACTAGTTTGCAGTGTAAACATTTATTCTTTCCACTAGTCATGGTAATATTCAATATTCAACTTAGACAGTCTCTCTCTCTCTCTCTCTCTCATTTTTACTCTCCTGCTGTCTCACACTTTTCCTCTCAAAACTCATATAATGTCTTTAATAGCACCACGGTTGAAATGCTTATCTGTTCACTCAGTGAGATACCATCCAATTTTAAGGCCATTCATAAATATTTGATGGCTCTTGTGCATAATTATACTCTCTGCACTGTTTGAGTATCTGGACACAGCGCTGACAGTTTTCCATAAAAAAATCTGTTACTACGTATAAATGTTTATGAGACAGCCATTTTGTGCACCTTTCTCGAGTCTCTCTAAAACAGTGGGTAGTTTCAACCCACACTACAGATGGAAAATGTCTATGATTGGCAGCCTTTCCTTCCCTTCTTTAAACAATGATTGTCCATAATTATGTAGCATTATCAGAAATGCACAAATCTCATGTACAATGCATTAGGAAAGTATTCATACCCCTTTACTTTTTCAACATTTTGTTACGTTACAGCCTTATTCTAAAATTGATTAAATAAATAAAATAATCATCTTCAAGCTACACACAATACCCCAAAATGACAAAGCAAAAACAGGTTTTGAGAAATCTTTGCAAATGTATTACAAATAAAAAACAGAAATACATTGGAAAGCTATGGAGTGTGCAAAGCTGTCATCAAGGCAAAGGGTGGCTACTTGAAGAATATAAAATATGTGTCACGCCTTGGTCATAGTATTTTGTGTTTTCGTTATATATTTGGTCAGGCCAGGGTGTGACATGGTTTTATTTTGTTGTATTTCGTATTGGGGTTTTGTAGGCATTGGGATTGCGGCTGAGTAGGGGTGTAGCATAGGTTTGGCTGCCTGAGCCGGTTCTCAATCAGTCAGGTGATTCTCGTTGTCTCTGATTGGGAAACATATTTAGGTAGCCGGTGTTTCACTGTGTAATTCGTGGGTGATTGTTCCTGTCTCTGTGTAGTTGTTCACAGGACAGGCTGTATAGGTTTTCACGTTCCGTTTGTTGTTTTTGTATATTTAATAGTTATTTCATGTATCGCTATTCTACATTAACGAACATGAGTAACCACCACGCTGCATTTTGGTCCGACTCTCCTTCAACAAATGAACGCCGTTACAATATGTATAACACTTTTTTGGTTACTACATGATTCCATATGTGTTATTTCATAGTATTGATGTCTTCACTATTATTCTACAATGTAGAAAATAGTAAAAATAAAGAAAAACCCTTGAATGAGTAGGTGTGTCCAAACTTTTGACTGGTGCTGTATATTCTATATATTTTTTTTAACCAAACAGGTGGTGCTCTGCATATTTTCCCTTTCATACATGATCAAAAAAATCTATTACGTTTACTCAACCAATTTATCTGAGTCCGGGCAAATTCAATCTCTGAACTCATTTTCTGTTCAGGCTCACACTTGGAGTGACTCAGGTTGGATGTGTTAGATTGGCAATAAAGACTAATTAGATGAGTTTCTGCATGGTGTGTGTGTGTGTGTGCTCTTTATGAATCCCTCAATTGCAGAATGTAATCTAATAAAAGTTACACTTCAGCCCACGTCTTATATATGCAACAAATATTTTCATCAAAACCTTCTTCTCTTCCAGTGCTTTATTAAATTCTAATTACTTGCACTTCACCAAATTATGGATCTTACCTGCTTTTCCCACAATGGCTATTTGAAGCACCACCCTTCAATTAAGATCCAATTACAAAGACTAAATGGGAGTATTTGCAGGAAAAAGGAGCTGAGGACGCATTGTCCAATCTTTGTTGCAATTACAAAACACTATGAAAATAAAAAAAGTCCCACTCCCACCTTATTTCATGATTTATATGCAGCTTGCATCCTTGGTATCTGCATAGCAGCGGTCTAAAATTGAATTCCTAGAAGGATTTGGCCACTGGTTCTCACTTCCACTCATTTTAGCTGAATTGATTGGTTATTAGTTATGTGGATCATGTAACAGCTCTTTTGTTCCTTCTTCGAGATAGAATCCAGAAAATAATTGGAATTACATGAAACCACCATATTGTCTGATATCAGTCTATTGTTACTTACTGAGGTCAAATGAGTGCTAATTACAAAATGACTACAAGTGCAAAGCCTGTAGCAAAACTATTTCATTATAAGCTATCATTTAAACTCTAAGAGGAATGGTTCATACCCCTGTTAGAGAACCTATCCTATTTGTAGATGACAGGATTGCATCGCCCTTCAGTTAATTAACCCACAATGTTGGCTCTGAGCTATGGCTGGCAAGCCTCATCCCTCACTGTGAATCTTCTCATTGTGATGTACTGTATATATTCAATCACAAAAGAAAAAAAGGCATGTTTGAAGACTGTGGTCTCATGTGGTGATTGTGCTGTTCTTTGTTAGTTTGTTCTTTTCATTTCCTGTGAAGAGCAGGCTTCATAATGGCATGAGAAATGACATCTCTACCGCAATTGCTCACCAGTTGAAAACTTGATGAGATTATTCCACGGTGGAGTTTGCACTCACGGGACTGATGTGATGAATGACGCCTTCACATAATATCAGGTCAGCTTTATTGTGCAGACTTTGCCAATCTCATTTAGCTGTTGCTAACACAGCTGATACAGATGCCATGCACTGCCCATGACCCCCATTTGAATTAGCTTGGTCCCCTGTCCCAAAACACAGGTTTCAATCAATGTATTACATATGTGTATAAATATTAGATTCAACATTAAGGAGTGTGTGCGAGGGATCTGAGGTTGGAGGAGGATGGTATGAAGGTGTGATCATGTCCTAATTTCCAGACACAATGGATGTTTAGCGTGACTACTGTAGGCTAATTGTTGAAAAATACTCTAGCAAAAAAAGAAGCTTCTCTTAACATTTCGAACTCTACTCATTGAAGTACTAGTATTTCCTCAATTGCCCGAATCAGATCATGTGTAGCTAATAGATTCATTTTCAGTTGCTCCAGAACAAAATCTCAATTAAATGGGTTTCCCCCCCCCTGATTAATCTACACACAATACCCCATAATGACAAAGCAAAAAAACATATTTTATTTTGTCACACACACACAAAGAAAAAGACGGAAATATCACATTTACATAAGTTTTCAGACCCTTTACTCAGTCATTTGTTGAAGTACCTTTGGCAGAAATTACAGCCTCGAGTCTTCTTGGGTATGATGTTACAAGCTTGGCACACCTGTATTTAGGGAGTTTATCCCATTCTTCTCTGCAGATCCTCTCAAGCTCTGTCAGGTTAGATAGGGAGCGACACTGCACAGCTAATTTCAGGTCTCTACAGAGATGTTCGATCGGGATCAAGTCTGGGCTCTGGCTGGGCCACTCCTGTGTTGTCTTGGCTGTGTGCTTATGGTTGTTGTCCTGTTGGAAGGTGAACCTTCGCCCTAGTCTCGGGTTCTGAGCACTCTGGAGCAGGTTTTAATCAAGGATCTCTCTGTCCGTTCATCTTTTCCTCGATCCCGACTAGTCTCCCAGTCCCTGCTGCTGAAAAACATCTTCACAGCATGATGCTGCCACCCCCATGCTTCACCATAGGGATGGTATTGGCCAGGTGATGAGCAGTGCCAGGTTTCCTCCAGACGTGACTCTTGGCATTCAAGCCAAAGAGTTCAATCTTCATTTAATCAGACCAGAGAATGTTGTTTCTCATTGTCTGAGAATCTTTAGGTGTCTTTTGTCAAATTCCAAGTGGGCTTGTCATGTGCCTTTTACTGAAGAGTGGCTTCCTTCTGGCCACTACCATAATAACCTGATTGGTGTAGTGCTGCAGAGACAGTTGTCCTTCTGGAAGGTTCACCCATCTCCACACAGGAACTCTAGAGCTCTGTCAGAGTGACCGTTGGATTCTTGGTCACCTCCCTGACCAAGGAACATCTCCCCCAATTGCTCAGTTTGGCCGGTCAGCCAGCTCCAGGAAGAGTCTTGGTCGTTCTAAATTTCTTCCATTTAAGAAAGATTAGAGGCCACTGTGTTCTTGGAGCCCTTCAATGCTGCAGAAATATTTTTATACCCTTTCCCAGATCTGTGCCTCGACACAATCCTGTCTCGGAGCAACGGAAGTTTCCTTTGACCTCTTAGTTTGGTTTTGATCTGACATGCACTGTCAACTGTGGGACCTTATATAGACAGATGTGACTCAACAAAACGTATCCAATCATTTGAATTTACCACAGGTGGACTCCAATCAACTTGTAGAAGCATCTCAAGGATAATCAACGGAAACAGGATGCACCTGAGCTAAATAACGAGTCTCATAGCAAAGTGTCTGAATAGTCATGTAAATAAGGTATTTCTGTGTTTTATTATTAATACATTTGTGGAGTATTTTGTGTAAATTGATGAGGAACGGTTTTTATTTAATACATTTTAGAATAAGGCTGGAACAAAATGTTGATAAAGTCAATGGGTCTGAAAACTTTCCGAATGCACTGTATGTTAACTGCAATTGAAATAGCTATAGTAAAGGTCATCCTACAACCTGTTGCCCATGCTATAATATAGTGTAGCAATTAAAAAGGCAAAAACAGACATTGAATAATACATCTCCAAAAAATGTTTACATGTTTTTGTGACCTTTAACTACTCAGATGGTTTATTGTGCTGAATTTGGGAAAATTATAGACCAAAGTCTTTGTAATTGTCCTTCAGTCGTGCTTAGTCATTAGAGTAACTACGTTCATTAAAAGAGCATCATTCCCCCTCAACATGTTTCTCAATTACTGCACTTTGACCGAAACATCCAAGAGTTTTGCTGGAGGGAGGAATTATGCTTGATTCATAGAGAATGTTTTTAATTTTTTATTATTGAGTTGAGTGAAGAAATAAGCTCTTTGAGCCTGCTTTGTGTGACAACCTCCTGCTAAAAGGTTGTAGTCAATGTTCACGTTCAATTTTATAGCCAAGATACATTTAATACCACCCTGGTACTGAAAGGTGATGTGTTGGAGTTTGATAATGGACAAAACAAACGATCAACAACTAAAAAAGAACAGGAAAAGCTACATTGAAAACAATAATAGCAGTCGTGTTAAACCAGAGATATGTTGTTACTTTCAAGTGAAATCCAATTCAGGAAGCTTCATCCATAATTCCAAACCGACAAAACATAAGCTCTCAAAAAACACACACAACTTCTCCAGAAAAAGAGGGGGTGATAAGGGATGGAGGTCCTTTCCAAATCCCTCCTTTCATGCCAAGTGAAGTAGACGGAATGTGATTGAGTGCTTCAAAGTCACCGAGACTCGGTAGGCCATGCATCCTCAGCGAGAGTGAACAGAAGGACAGAGCCTTCTGCCAATTACAAGCTCAACACTTCCACTCCCATTTGCGTGTTTGCCATCAGAGAGCAGTCGGCATTGGCACAGCTGTGCATACAAGGAGTAGGAGTACTGTAGGTCTATGCATAGTGTAGCCTCTCCTTACAGAAGCTTCTAGCTCAGGGCGTCGGTGGCTCTATGTACAGGAGGAAGAGAAAAAGACAAAACAAATAGTGATTATCTGGAGCCAAATTACCCCGATTAAAATGTAAATGAAGCACTCCATCCAAGCTGGGAGATGTGTGGTGACTTTGAAGTATTTGCATTGCCCACAGCCAAATGATTTGGTTTAGAGTAAATTAATTAAAGAGATATTCCTGGATGCTAGGACGCTGTCTCACTCCTGAATTTTTTTTTTTCCCTTGACAGTCGTTTTTGTATTTGATCTTTTTTTCTCAAGAAGATGACTAACCTCCTTTTGATAGCATTCTGTAAAAACAATCAATTGGACATCCTCATACGAGAGACTATCAGTGAATTGCAGAGGCAACAAATGGCTCTCTCTTAGCTTGATGTGTGCTATCCGTGCTCATCCAGAAAATTAATCAGTCTTCTAGAACGTGATTTGTCAGAATGGTGCAGCACTGTCAACACAGCCCATCTTCCCATTTCTTGTGAATTGACCAAACATCCCATATTAAGAGAGAGTAATTTGAAACCAAAAAGTTTGATTCCCCAATCAGAAAGAGCACTATTCATCTTTTGCTGAAACAGAACATGATGGATAGATAGTGTAAAATGCAACACGTTATTCACCTAAAATAAGAGTTCCTACAGTAAAGTGTAAGCAAAACTTGTATAAAAAAATGTCACCTCTAAGTTTATTTTTCTGCATGACCTTGATGAGGAGTTGGAGAGGGAGGGTTTGGTTCTCCATTTCAATCACAATTATGTGGCTGCCTGGCAGAAGATTGCTCTTGGAGTAACTTTGGAAAGTTAGCTGCATCGCTATGGCGTAAATAACGATGTTCTGGCAATGTCATGTATCCGTGTCAGTGTGGTTTTAAGGCTCTGTGGATCTCAGCTGTTTGGTGGGATTAAGTATTGATTGAGCATTCAAATTGGGAAGGAACTAGGGTAATCCATGCATAGTCCGATAGCACACTTTTAAAATGACAGAGTGTTTTAAATATCTATAGTAACTAATTCAATTACTATAGCTCATCATGCTGCATTGTATTTCATTATCATAATTAACAAACAAACATAAATAAAATTATTAATAATAGCATGCTTAGTCAATTTAGCTATTTAGTTAATTATCTTCAGTGTGGTCTGTGTGGTGCAAACCTATTCTTCTCATAGGGATGTTCCTCATGGAGGAATGTTGAGGAGCAGCTCACGCAATAACTGTCACCTACGAGTTTGCATTTTCACTTCATGGAACAATTCTTTAAAATGATCTGAGATGTTATAATAATACTGGTCTGCATGGGAAACTGTGTTTGGGGGCTCAGTTCACAGCTGGTAAGAAATTGCTTTAATTTACTCTCTTACCTCTTTTGTTCTTAGAACATGCCTGACCCTTCACTGTGTTTAGACTTGAGAGGACGAACAGCAGGAGAAAACCGCAGTTTAATTGTACAGTAAAACGAGTGAATGCCATGACTAAGCAGCAAAAGTCCAGCAATGTTCAGCACAATGGTTTATGGTGAGATACAGACTCAATGTGGCAATGAATTTTGGTGAAAAAGGAAATTGGAAGAGGGAATAATGTGTCTAGTGGAAATGCAATTATCAGCTGTAAAACATGATTGTGTTATGATAATCCCTTTGAGTCATCTTCACTATTACAGGTGGGCGATTCCACGCCAGCGTAGACTGAAAATATTTTTGGGTATCTCAGATTGTTCTGTCAAATCTCACATAATAACATCAGTTTTCGAGAAAATCATGACGAAAGTGACAATTTTTGTCCCCCTTTTAGACCTATACATGCATCCTGAACTGTACATGATAGAGACAACATATTGATGTCATTATACTCCTTATAGAATGCTCTCAAATATGAAGTATGTCTAGATTCTGAAATAAAAGTTATCAAGTTCATTTATTCAAAATAAAAAATATGAATATGTCAAAAGTACACTTTTTGATGTAGATTCTTTTCCCACATATTGTTTGTAACAATAACCTCTTCAAACGCGTCAAATTCCCAGAGTGGGCTCTTTGGTCCTTTTAATGATAAGACCCATTCTATACATATAATATTGAAATTATAGGTTATTAACCAATCACAGCCAACCTTTGGGATTGCACATTCAGCAAATTACCAGCAAGGGGAGTTCCCTTTGAATCTATTTTCCCCATTCACCGTCCGTGTCTGAATACCCATACTTGAGTCCAAAATAGTAGGCTGTTCGAGTATGCGAAAAATAGTAAGTTTAATGGTATGTGACATTTCTAAAAACTAGTATACTTTAAATGCCCAGATGTCATACTCCTTTTGGCTATGACAACAGCTGATCAATTAGATATGGGGAAGCGTTACCAACATCTACAAATACCAGGAAATAACAGGTTATAGTTCCTAGTTCTCTTCAAGTACCCAAACAACAAAACTAGGCTACTTAATTGGGAAGATGCCGAATAGAGAAGCTTCTGTAGAGGTGTTCAAATGTTGGCTAAGTAGTTTTTGTTCACTTTAAAATGATCATGAGTATTGCATTATTGGCTACATCTTTGAAAACAGAAGTCGTTTTCTCATTAAAAAGTGTTTCTTCTTCTCTTGGCCTTCATTAGAGCTTTTAACCGAAATACTAAATCATGTTTTTAGTTCTGAATGTGTCTGCACCGGGGGCTTGGGATGTGGCTGCATTATTAATTGAATGTTAATGAGGCCATTTGATTTGAACATTTGAACAGTTTGTGTGTGTACTAGGCTATTTGATTAAATTAATATGTGTTACATCAAGGTCTTTCTGTCTTCGGTTATTTTTTTAGCAGGATCACATCAAATCTTATTTGTGACATGGGTCGAATACAACAAGCCGTTAACCAACAATGCAGTTAAGAAAATACCTCGCCCCCAAAAATAAGAGATAAGAATAACAAATAATTAAAGAGCAGCAGTAAATAACAATAGCGGGGCAAAATACAGGGGATACCGGTGCAGAGTCAATGTGCATGTAGGTAGAGCTATTTAAGTGAATATGCATAGATATTAACAGAGAGTAGCAGAAAATCTAATTGTATTTGTCACACACATATTTAGCAGATGTTAATGAGAGTGTAGCAAAATACTTGTTTTTCTAGTTCCAACAATACAGTAATATCTTACAAGTAATCTAGCAATTTCACAACAACTACCTTATACACACAGGTGTAAAGGAATGAATTAGAATACAGTGGGGCAAGAAAGTATTTAGTCAGCCACCAATTGTGCAAGTTCTCTCACTTAAAAAGATGAAAGAGGCCTGTAATTTTCATCATAGGTACACTTCAACTATGACAGACAAAATGAGAAAAGAAATCCAGAAAATAACATTGTAGGATTTTTAATGATTTTCTGTGGACCTATTGGTGCGGTAAGCAAATTGGAGTGGGTCTAGGGTGTCAGATAGGGAAAGTGATATGGTCCTTGACTAGTCTCTCAAAGCACTTGATGATGACGGAAGTGAGTGCTACAGGGCGATAGTCATTTAGCTAAGTTACCTTAGCTTTCTTGGGAACAGGAACAATGGTGTCCATAAACACACCAGCCAGCTCGTCCGCGCATGCTTTGTGGAAGCAGCTAAGGATGCCGTCTGGGCTGGCAGCCTTGCGAGGGTTAACACGTTTAACCTCTTGGTCCTACCTGGCACGCAGGCGTCCCACCTAGAGCTCTGGAAATGCAAATGCGCTACGCTAAATGCTAATAGTATTAGTTAAAACTCAAACGTTCATTAAAATACACATGCAGGGTATGGAATTAAAGCTACACTCGTTGTGAATCCAGGCAACAAGTCAGATTTCTAAAATGTTTTACGGCGAAAACATAGCACATATTTATGTCAAACCACCACCGCAGACATAGCTCATTAGCATAGCCAAGTAGGAAAAAATATGCAATCAACAAACGCAGGATTTAAAAAAAAATCATTTCACTAACCTTTTGAAATCTTCATCAGATGACAGTAATATAACATGTTACACAGTACATTCATTTTTTTTCAATAATCTGCAATATATATCCATAAATCTCTGTTTACAATGACGCATCGTTCAAAAAATGCTACTAAAATGTCAGGAGAAATGAAATAGCTCCGGCAGATAACGTCAGCTAACAAGGAATACACATCATAAACTTTGACTAAATATGCATGTTTTACATATGTATAGGAAGATACACTTCTTCTAAATGCAATCGCTGTGTTACATTTATTTTTAACGTTACAGTTTGCGTTTACTAGGCTATACTAGAAGTCGGCGCTCCAAATGTATCATTATGCCTCCTATCTTGGAGTCGACAGAAACCCAAAATTAACACATAAATATTCCCTTACCTTTGCTGTTCTTCCATCAAAAGACCTGGAAGGGATTATACTTACCAAAACAGCGTTTAGTTTTCAAGTCTGCATCTTTCGGTTCTCAAAATAGCCACTTTTCGGTCGAAATGTAGGCAAAATTCAAGTGGATGCGCACCAAAACGTCGAAATTATATATTATATGTCGAGTAAACTTGTCAAACTATGTTCATAATTAAGCTTTAACATGTTATAAAGGTGTGCAGCAATTGTGAGGACGAAGCGAAACACACACGTCTTTTAATTGATCCTGAAGATAAGAGAGAGCGGGAGCAGAGCGCACATAAACGTACACTTTTTTTTCGCGTGACCGAGACCTTTCGGCACGCTCAACGTCTCGTGAGTGCGCGATTGTCACAATGAGAAGCCCCATTGAAAGCAGGCTTCACGCTGAACACGTAGGAACTGTTCCCAGAGCGGTAGTTGTTTGGGAAGGCGTTTAAGATGACGTCAAAGTTGGGCCAACTTTTTCCATGACAAGAGAGATTTTGGGAGAATGCATGCCCTGAGACTTCTGCTTTACATAGAGACAAAATTTAAACGGTTATAGAAGCTTTAGAGTGTTTTCTATTCGATAATATTTTTTATATGCATATATTAGCAACTTTTGACAAAAATTTATCCTGTTTTATATGGGTACCCAATTCCTCCAGAAGGGGCAGTAAACAGGGCTAGGCTTAAGAGCTTAAATGTTTTACTCACATTGGCTACAGTGAAGGAGAGCCTGCAGGTGTTGGTAGCGGGCCGCGTCAGTGGCACTGTATTGTCATCAAAGCGAGCAAAGAAGTTGTTTAGTTTGTCTGGAAGCAAGACAGCGTGGTCCGCAACAGGGCTGGTTTTCTTTTTGTAATCCGTGATTGACTGTAGACCCTGCCACAAACCTCTCGTGTTTCTGAGCTGTTGAATTGCGACTCTATACTGACGCTTAGCTTATTTGATTGCCTTGTGGAGGGAATAGCTACACTTTTTGTGTTCGGTCATGCTTCCAGTCGATTTGCCATGATTAAAGCAGTGGTTCGTGCTTTCAGTTTTGTGCGAATGCTGCCATCAATCCACAGTTTCTGGTCGGGGAAGGTTTTAATAGTTGCTGTGGGTACAACATCACCGATGCACTTGCTAATGAACTCGCTCACCGAATCAGCGTATTCATCAATGTTATTGTCCGATGCTATGTGGAAAATATCCCAGTCCACGTGATCAAAGCATGGAATCGTGGAATCCGATTGGTCGGACCAGCGTTGAACAGATCTGAGCACGGGTGTTTCGGGTTTTAGTTTCTGTCTATAGCCTGGGAGCAACAAAATGGAGTCGTGGTCAGATTTTCCGAATGGAGGGCAGGGGAGGATGTGTATGCATCGCGGAAGTTAGAGTAACAATGATCCAGGGTTTTGCCAGCCCGGGTTGAGCATTCGATATGCTGATAACATTTATGGAGCCTTGTTTTCAGGTTAGCTTTGTTAAAAATCAACAGCTACAATAAATGCAGCCTCAGGATAGGGGGGTTTCCAGTTTACATTGAGTCCAATGAAGTTCTTTCAGGGCTGTCTGTGTCTGCTTGGGGGGGGGGGGATACACGACAGTGATTATAATCGAAGAGAATTCTCTTGGTATATAATGTGGTTGGCATTTGATTGTAAGGAATTCTAGGTCAGGTAAACAAAAGGACTTGAGATACTGTATGTTGTTATGATCACACCATGTCTTGTTAATCATAAGGCATAACCCCCACCTTTCTTCTTACCAGAGAGATGTTTGTTTCTGTCGGCGTGATGAGTGAAGAAACCAGGTGGCTCTACCGACTCTGATAATGTATCCCCCCGTGAGCAATGTTTCCATGAAACAAAGAACGTTACAATCTCTGATGTCTCTCTGGAAGGCAACCCTAGCTCGGATTTCATCTACCTTGTTGTCAAGAGACTGGACATTGGCGAGTAGTATACTCGGGAGCGGTGCGCGATGTGCCCGTCTACGGAGCCTGACCAGAAGACCGCTCCGTCAGCCCCTTCTGCAGCACCATTGTTTTGGGTCGCCGGCTGGGATCTGGGATCCAATCCATTGTCCTGGGTGGTGGACCAAATAGAGGATCCGCTTCGGGAAAGTCATATTCCTGGTCGTGATATTGGTGAGTTGACATGGCTCTTTATCCAATAGTTCCTCCCGGCTGTATGTAATAAAACTTCAGATTTCCTGGGGTAACAATGTAAGAAATAATACATAAAAAACTAAATACTGCATAGTTTCTTAGGAACGCAAAGCGTGGCGGCCATCTCTGTTGGTGCCAGAAGTTCACCGCGTATAAGAGGGTGGGGGGGTAATGCAAATAGTCTTGGTTTCCATTTGATTAGCTGTTCAGGAGCCTTATGGCTTGGGGGTAGAAGCTGTTTAGAAGCCTCTTGGACCTAGATTTGGCACTCCGGGTCTGCTTGTCGTGCGATAGCAGAGAGAACAGTCTCTGACTAGGGTGGCTGGAGTCTTTGACAATTTTTAGTGGCCTCATCTCACATCGCCTGGTAAAGAGGTCCTGGATGGCAGGAAGCTTGGCCCCAGTGATGTACTGGGCCGTACACACTACCCTCTGTAGTGCCTTGCGGTCGGAGGCCGAGCAGTTGCCATACCAGGCAGTGATGCAATCAGTCATGCTCTCGATGGTGCAGCTGTAGAACCTTTTGAAGATTTGAGGACCCAAGCCAAATCTTTTCAGTCTCCTGAGGGGGAAAAGGTTTTGTCGGGCCCTCTTCACGATTGTCTTGGTGTGAATGGACCATGTTAGTTTGTTGGTGATGTGGACGCCAAGGAACTTGAAGCTCTCAACCTGCTCCACTACAGCCCCGTCGATGAGAATTGGGGCGTGCTTGGTCCTCCTTTTTCCTGTAGTCCACGATAATCTCCTTTGTCTTGATTACGTTGAGGGAGAGGTTGCTGTCCTTGCACTACACGGTCAGGTCTCTGACCTCCTCCCTATATGCTCTCTCATCATTGTCAGTGATCAGGCTGTTGTCACTGTGTCATCATCCAACTTAATGATGGTGTTTGAGTCATGCCTGGCCAGGGAGTACAGGAGGGGACTGAGCACGCACCCCTGAGGGGCCCCCATGTTGAGGATCAGCGTGGCAGATGTGTTGTTACCTACCCTAACCACCTGGAGGCGGCCCGTCAGAAGGTCCCGGATCCAGTTGCAGAGGGAGGTGTTTAGTTCAAGGGTCCTTAGCTTAGTGATGAGCTTTGAGGGCACTAAGGTGTTGAACTCTGAGCTGTAGTCAATGAATAGCATTCTCATATAGGTGTTCCTTTTGTCCAGGTGTGAAAGGGCAGTGTGGAGTGCAATAGAGATTGTATCATCTGTGGATCTGTTGGTGTGGTATGCACATTGGAGTGGGTCTAGGGTTTCTGTGATAATGGTGTTGATGTGAGCCACGACCATCCTTAAAATGCATTTCATGGGTACAGACACGAGTGCTACGGGTCCGTAGTCATTTAGGCAAGTTACCTTGGTGTTCTTGGGCACAGGGACTATGGTGGTCTGCTTGAAACATGTTGGTATTACAGACTCAGACAAGGAGAGGTTAAAAATGTCAGTGAAGACACTTGCCAGTTGGTCAGCGCATGCTCAGAGTACACATCCTGGTATACGTCTGTTCCTGCGGCCTTGTGAATGTTGACCTGTTAAAGGTCTTACAAACATTGGCTGCGGAGAGCGTGATCATAGTCATCTGGAACAGCTGATGCTCTCAAGCATGTTTCAGTGTTACTTGCCTCGAAGAGAGCATAGAAAGTTATTTAGCTCATCTGGTAGGCTCGTGTCACTGGGCAGCTTACGGCTGTGCTTCCCTTTGTAGTCTAATAGTTTGCAAGCCCTGCCACATCCGATGAGCGTCAGAGCGGGTGTAGTACGATTCGATCTTAGTATTGTATTGACGCTTTGCCTTTTTGATGGTTCGTCGGAGGGCATTGAGGGATTTCTTATAAGCTTCTGTGTTCGTGTCACGCTCCTTAAAAGCAGCAGCTCTTCCCTTTTGCACAGTGCGAATGTTCAATGTAATCCATGGCTTCTGGTTGGAGTATGTACGTACAATCACTGTGGGGACGACATCCTCGATGCACTTATAAAACCAGTCACTGATGTGGTGTACTGATGTTGTGAATCCCGGAACAAATTCCAGTCTGTGCTAGCAAAACAGTCCTGTTGTTTAGCATCTGCTTCATCTGACCACTTTTTTTTATGGACCGTGTCACTGGTGCTTCCTGCTTTAATTTTTGCTTGTAAGCAGGCATCAGGAGGATAGAATTATGGTCAGATTTGCCAAATGGAGGGCGAGGGAGAGCTTTGTTTGCGATAGATGGGCAATATGGGCTACAGTATGGGCTGAACATCATAGTCTGCCTGTAACCAGCCTAAGTAGGCCTATGACTCCGTTCCTGTTCTAATCAGAGTTTAAAGAAATATATCAAATTCGAAATGAGCTATTATCAGACTGGTTAATGCGATGCATGTCTGTTGAATTTGGAAAAATCTCTTCCCCACACCACCTACTCAGCCGGTCAGGAGCCACTACTGCATTGAGGCCATGGCATACTGCATAGTTTTTACTAAGCGTTACGTGTACGATGAGTACATAGTATGCAGTTTAAGTATGTAGTACTTTAATATGGGTATTTACACACGGCCACACGGTGTTGGTGGTGCTCATAAAATGAATCATACCTTCAGAACTGGCAGAGAGTCCACTGGAAATGTGATGTACTTGTAGAGTATATCATTCCAAACAATATGTTAAAACATTTACAAAATTAAAAAGGGCACTTTTGAGATGTAAATATTAATACTTTAATGTTGAATAAAAGAACGTGACATATTTTTACTCCATATATAGAGCCCACTATAATGAGTGAGATGTTGTCTGCATCATGTACAGCTCTGTAACGTCTGTCGTCGGTGGAGGAAGGTGAGGACCAAAGCACAGCGTGGTAAGTGTTCATCTTATTTAATGAAAAATCAAAACTGAACACTGGATAACAGAATAACAAAGAAACAACCGGAACAGTTCTGTCTGGTGTCTGAAAATAACCACCCACAACACACAATGGAAAACAGGCTACCTAAATATGGTTCTCAATCAGGGACAACGATTGACAGCTGCCTCTGATTGAGAACCATACCAGGCCAAACACAGAAATAGAAAATCATAGACAAACTAACATAGACAACCCACCCAACTCACGCCCTGACCATACTAAAACAAAAGACAAAACAAAGGTCAGAACGTGACAAGTTCACAGATCACAGGGTCTTACATTAGGCATGTATGGTTGAAAAAAAAAAGTTGCCTGGCTACCCAGGCTGTATGCTTAGGCCAAATGCTACGCCACGCTCACGGACGTTAGTTTCTTCTATGCAATGAGTCTGAATTCTTTGTACTTCCCCAAACGTTCGCCGAATGTGAACACATTCAGGGCCATCTGATTGGTCCAGAAAATGATTGTTTGGGCCAGAGCCAGATCCCGCGTGGGTAAAGTGGCGTTTTGAACACACGTGGGTAAAGTAGCTGATGACTTTGTTTTTTACAATGCCCCTTGTGCCCCTCCTCACCACAAACAACAATGATGGCAGACATTGTGGAGAGTGTGTGGAAAGTGACAGAGCAGTGGAAGAATTTAGTGTGAGTCGTCAGGCTTCTAAAAATGGCCTAAAATGGGCACTTTCATCATGATTTTCTACAAAAAAGTGTGATATAAATGTAAAAAGTATGTCAAACATCCTCCCTCTTCAGTGAAGTTTCTTTGTGAGAATTGCCAGAACAATCTGAGTTAACACATATTTTCAGGCTACGCTGGTATGGAATCGTCCCAGCATGAAATACTGAAATGACTTAAATTTGGGCCTTACTCGATACCCTCATATTATGGATCACCAAAAACCAAGCGCAGTGTTTGCTTCCATTTATCACACTGTGGAGAGTAGACGTGTAAGGATCATCCTCTGTCATGCTAACTATGATGGGTGAGGATCAGTAATCAGAGCGGGTCTGAGCTTTCCTCCTTGTGCAGAGTTGCATGAGCCAATTCATGTGATTGAGCTGTGTAGAGACTGGTGCAATGGGTCCGACCCCTGCTCACCCGTGTATGCAACAGCTGTGTGCATTTGAACTGATTGACTGTGCTGATACAAACCTAAAACACACACAAACACGCACACACATGCTTTTGAGAACACATGCACACACACACCTGTCTGAGCTTGGCCATGTGTTGTGTCAGCAGCAATCAAATCCAAACAGAGTGGATGTCAGGCATTTCCACATTTCTGAACATTGAGAAGAATTTCCGCAGCTTTCACATCTCTCTGGTAGACAACTTGGCTGACTTCCAAACATCTGTTTCCATATTGTGAACATTCATTTATATTCAGGGTTGTTTGAACAACACATTACATTTTGTATCAAATGTTGATTAACAGAATATAGTTACTTGGTATTATACAATACCTGCTTATACGTTACCTGGCATCCACATATGCACTGCTATTTTTGCTTGGGCAATGTTGAAAATCTTGCAGAATCTACTAACTTAAACAGTTTATCATTATTATTAGTTATTAAAGTGCCTTTGTATTTATAGGTGTCCTTATAGTTAGTCATTGGGGATATGGTTACAGGAAGAGTAAATTTTTGATGCATTCTCTAAATTCAATTTAGCTCATTAAAGTCTCTACGTTTGAACTAAAACTTCAAAGGAGATGTGTAGTAAGCCAAGCTATGATGTACGCTGCACACTGCTAAGTTGAGTTTAACTACTGTCCATATTCAGCAGGCTAACAAAGAGGTGGAATGTGTTCACACTAAAAAATATGTTGCATAGAGCTTAAATCGTTTTTCTATGTTTGTATTGCGTACTAAGACGTTTCGGCTTTACAGCCTTTTTCAGTGTGTAGGTCAATTTATTTTTAGTTCAGAACAGCATTTGTAAAGAACAGGTCAGCAGCAGGTGGGTCTAATCAGGGCTACTTTCATTATTGTATTGCAATAGTATCATAAAGATTATTACATGGTCTTTCTAGCAACTGATACCTGAGGGAATTCCTTCTGCAGCTGAAGACACTTCAATCAAGTGATTTCAAATCACACCATTTCAAATCCTACAGACTAAGAAAACATTACCCTTGAGACAAATTATCAATTATTTAAGGTAATACTGTGATTTAGCCAAGTTAATTCAAATAAATACATTTCAACTCAGTTTTAGCGACAGTCACCATTCGATGTATTAAAAATAAATAGGGTATTTCCTCACTATTCCAGTTTTATAAAGTCCAGACTATTTGTATTAGTGTGACGCCTCGTCGAAATGTGTGGACCAAAGCACAACGTGGAAAGTGTTCATAATGTTTATTTTAATTTTTTTAACTCAATCAAAATAACATAAGTGAAAACGAAAGCGCACAGTTCTGTCAGGTACAGAAAACAAGATCCCACAATCTAATGGTGGGAAAAAGGGCTGCCTAAGTATGATCCCCAATCAGAGACAATGATAGACAGCTGCCTCTGATTGGGAACCACACGCACGGCCAAAAACAAAGAAATAGAAAACAGACTTTCCCACCCGAGTCACACCCTGACCTAACCAAACAGAGAATAAAAAGGATCTCTAAGGTCAGGGCGTGACAGTACCCCCCCCACACACTTTGGTGGAGCCTCTGGTGCAAGGATCGGCACCGGGACCTCCGGACCGGGGACTGTCGCTGCAGGCTCCGGGCCGCGGATCGTCGCTGCAGGCTCCGGGCCGCGGATCGTTGCTGCAGGTTCCGGGCCACGGATCGCCGCTGCAGGCTCCGGGCCACGGATCGCCGCTGCAGGCTCCAGGCGGCGAACGTCGATGCAGGCTTCGTGCCATGGAGTGTCGCTGCAGGCTTCGTGCCATGGAGTGTCGCTGGAGGCTTCAGGCCATGGAACATCACTGGAGGCTTCGTACGTGGAGCCAGAACAGGTCTCACCGGACTGAGGAGATGTACTGGAAGCCTGGTACGCGGAGCTCCCACAACGTGTCCTGGCTGGATACCCACTTTAGCTCGGTGAGTGTGGAGAGCTGGCACAGGACACACCGGGCTATGAAGGCGCACTGGAGGCATAGTGCTTAGAGCCAGCGCAGGATATCCTGGGCCGTGGAGGCGCACTGGAGGTCTGGAGCATAGAGCTGGCACAATACGTCCTGGCTGAAAACCCCCTGTAGCACGGCAAGTGCGGGGAGCTGGAACAGTGCCTGACCGGTCACACGCTCCCCACGGTAAGCACGGGGAGTTGGCTCAGGTCTAAACCTGGACTCCGCCAATCTCCCCATGAGCCCCCCCAAAACATTTTTTTGGAACTGTCTCTCAGGCTTCTGTCGTTGTCTTAACTCCTCGTATTGTTGCCGTTCCTCACTCGCTGCCTCCGCCTGCTTCCATGGCAGGGTCTTGTCCCCTGCCATTACCTCCTCCAAGGTCCAGGATGTTCTCCACTCCCTTTTCTCCCGGGCACAGGATCCCTGCTCCTCCTGGCCACGCTGCTTGGTCCTTTGGTGGTGGGATTTTCTGTTACACCTCTCGTCAAAAGGAGTGGACCAAAGCACAGCGTGGAAAGGGTTCATGATTTTTATTTTCATAAAACACTCAAACAAAATAACCAAAGTGAAAACGAACGTGCACAGTTCTGTCAGGTACAGGCACTAAACAGAAAACAAGATCCCATAAAACCCAAAAGGAAATTGACAGCTACCACACACGGCCAAAAACAAAGAAATAGAAAACAAAGAATCACACCCTGACCTAACCAAACATAGAGAATAAAAGGGATCTCTAAGGTCAGGGCGTGACAATTAGAGCCTGCTAAATACGTAATCAAAAGAGAACTATTGCGCTCTCCCAGAAGCGTGGCTGGTGCGTAAAACCTGTGAATTGGACAAAAACAGAGGTGTAACAGGATTGCACTCAAAAAGATGTCACATAAAGCTTACTTCATTATTCAATGTTTTTTATAATTTCACTGCATCAGGGATAGCGTGCACCGACATTTTGGCCAACAGCCTTCTTCGGTGTGTAAGTATAATTTTATTTGAATTCAAAACAGCATTTGTAAAGAAGTACAGATGAGCAGCATGTGGTTCTAATCAGGCTTGCCACTCATCTGCCAAAAAGGGATGTGGCTTTTCTGGTTTACCTGCATACAACTTAGTTACAAAGAAATACAGAATTATAGGGTATGGGAGCGGGTATGAAGGGTGCTTTATTTAGGAGTTGCTCTTTGTGTCCGCTCCCATACCCTATAATTCTGTATTCCTTTGTAACTAAGTTGTATGCAGGTAGACCAGAAAAACTACAACCCTGATTGCCAGATGAGTGGCAACCCTGATTAGAACCACATGCTGCTCAAATGTATTTAAAAAAAATCTGCATCAATCTACACACAATAGCATAGAATGACAAAGTGAAAACAGATTTTTAGAAATGTTTTCAAATTTACAAAAAAATATAAAACAGAAAAACCTTATTTACATACAGTACCAGTGAAAACTTTGGACACACCTACTCATTCATGAGTTTCTTTATTTTTGTACTATTTTCTACATTGTGAAATAATAGTGAAGGCCTCAACACTATGAAATGACACATATGGAATCACGTAGTAACCAAAAAAGTATATTGGAATGCATTTCAATTAACAAATGTGCCTTGTTGAAAGCTAAATTGTGGAATGTATTTCCTTCTTAATGCATTTGAGCCAATCAGTTGTATTATTGGTAAAAGACCAAGTCCATATCATGGCAAGAAGAGCTCAACTAAGCAAAGAGAAACGACAGTCGATCATTACTTTAAAACCTCTTGAAACTCTGGGGGCGGTATTTCATTTTTGGATAAAAAACGTTCCTGTTTTAAACAGGATATTTTGTCACGACAAGATGCTCGACTATGCATATAATTGACAGCTTTGGATAGGAAACACTAACGTTTCCAAAACTGCAAATATATTGTCTGTGAGTATAACAGAACTGATGTTACAGACAAAATCCAGATAAAAATCCAGTCAGGAAGTGCCCCATATTTTGAAAGCGCTGCATGCCAATGACTCCTTATATGGCTGTGAATGGGCTACGAATGAGCTTAC
This sequence comes from Oncorhynchus gorbuscha, assembly GCF_021184085.1. Taxonomy (NCBI): domain Eukaryota; kingdom Metazoa; phylum Chordata; class Actinopteri; order Salmoniformes; family Salmonidae; genus Oncorhynchus; species Oncorhynchus gorbuscha. Next base: position 37,032,734 of record NC_060191.1, on the reverse strand, counting down.
ACTTTCTCCGTATTCCCCAAGGTGTCTACAGCATTGTGACGTATTTGTACGCATTTATGTTGAAGAATAGCCGTAAGGGATCACATTTAGCAAATGGTCACATGATGGCTCCCGCAGAAAATCTTGCGTAAAGTACAGAGGTAGCCATTATTCCAATCGCTTCTAATGAGAAACCAATTGTCCCGGTGGATATATTATTGAATAGATATGTGAAAAACACCTTGATGATTGATTCTAAACAACGTTTGCCATTTTTATGTCGATATTATGGAGCTAATTTGGGAAAAAGTTTGGTGCTGTAGTGACCGCATTTTCCGGTCGATTTCTCAGCCAAACGTGAAGAACAATCGGAGCTATTTCGCCTACAAAAATAATATTTTTGGAATAAAGGAACATTTGCTATCTAACTTGGAGTCTCGTGAGTGAAAACATCCGAAGTTCTTCAAAGGTAAATGATTTCATTTGATTGCTTTTCTTATTTTCTTGAAAATGTTGCCTGCCGCTAGCAGGGCATAATGCTATGCTAGGCTATGATAAACTTACACAAATGCTTATCTAGCGTTGGCTGTAAAGCATATTTTGAAAATCTGAGATGACAGTATGATTAACAAAAGGCTAAGCTGTGTCTCAATATATTTCATTTGTGATTTTCATGAATAGGAAGATTTTCTAGGAAGATTTATGTCCGTTGCCTTATGCTAATTAGTGTCAGGCGATGATTACGCTCCCAGATCCGGGTTTGAGAGCCACAAGACATGAATGTCAGTCAATTGTGAACATTTCAAGAACTTTGAAAGTTTCTTGAAAGTGCAGTCGCAAAAACCATCAAGTGCTATGATGAAATTGGCTCTCATGAGGACCGCCCCAGGAAAGGAAGACCCAGAGTTACATCTGCTGCAGAGGATAAGTTCATTAGAGTTACCAGGCTCAGAAATTGCAGCCTCAATAAATGCTTCACAGAGTTCAAGTACGAAACTGCTACTAAAGGACACCAATAGGAAGAAGAGACTTGCTTGGGCCAAGAAACACAAGCAATGGACATTAGACTGGTGTAAATCTGTCCTTTGGACAATGACTCAACAGAGTTCCAGGCTGTGTAAGGGCTATTTTACCAAGAAGGAGAGTGATGGAGAGCTGTATCAGATGACCTGGCCTCCACAATCACCCAACCTCAACCCAATTTTGATGGTTTGGGATGAGATGGAGTGTAAAGTGAAGGAAAAAGCAGCCAACAAGAGCTCAACATATGTGTTAAGACTGTTGGAAAAGCATTCCAAGTGAAACTGTTTGAGAGAATGCCAAGAGTGTGCAAAGCTGTCATCATGGCAAAGGGTGGCTACTTCGAAGAATCTAAAATATAACATATGTTTTGATATATTTAACACTTTTTTAGCTACTACATGATTACATATGTGCTATTTCATAGTTTTGATGTCTTCACTATTATTCTACAATGTTGAAAATAGTTTTTTTTTAATTGAATGAGTAGGTGTGTCCAAACTTTTGACTGGTACTGTAAGTATTCAGACCATTTGCTATTAGTCTCATAATTGAGCTCAGGTTTATCTTGTTTCCATTGATCATCCTTGAGATGTTTCTACAACTTGATTGGAGTCCACCTGTGGTAAATTCAAATGATTGAATTTGATCCCACAGTTGACAGTGCATGTCAGAGTGAACACCAAGCCATAAGATCTAAGCAATTGTCCGTAGAGCTCCGAGACAGGATTGTGTCGAGGCATAGATCTGGGGATGGGTACAAAAACATTTCTTCAGCATTGATGATCCCCAAGAACACAGTGGCCTCCATCATTCTTAAACGGAAGAAGTTTGAAACCACGAAGACTCTTCCTAGAGCTGGCCAAACTGAGCAATCGGGGGAGAAGGGCCTGGAGGAGAACAAGAACCCGATGGTCACTCTGACAGAGCTCCAGAGTTCCTCTGTGGAGATGGGAGAATCTTACAGAAGGACAACCATCTCCGCAGCACTCTACCAATCATGCCTTCATGGTAGAGTGGCCAGACGGAAGCCACTCCTCAGTAAAGGTCACATGACAAGCCTGCTTGGAGTTTGTCCAAAGGAACCTAAAGGACTCTCAGACCATGAGAAACATGATTCTCAGGATTGATGAAACCAAGATTGAAACTCGTTTGCCTGAATGTCAAGTGTCACGTCTGGAGGAAACCTGGCACCATCCCTATGGTGAAGCATGTTGGTGGGAGCCTTATGCAGTGGGGATGTTTTTCAGCGGCAGGGACTGGGAGAATGGCCAGGATCGAGGGAAAGATGAATGGAGCAAAGTACAAACTTTCTTGAGAGCACTCATGACCTCAGACTGGTGCTAAGGTTCACCTTCCAACAGGACAACGACCATAAGCACAACACAAGAGTGGCTTTGGGACTTGTCTCTGAATGTCCTTGAGTGGCCCAGCCAGAGCCTGGACTTGAACACGATCAAAAATCTCTTGAGAGACCTGAAAATATCTGTGCAGCGACGCTGCCCATAGCCTGACATAGCTTGAGAGGATTTGCAGAGAAAAATGGGAGTACCTCCCCAAATACAGGTGTGCAAAGCTTGTAGCATCATACCCAAGAAGACGAGGCTGTAATCGCTTCCAAAGGTGCTTCAACAAAATACTGAATAAAGGGTCTGAATACTTATGTAAATGTCATATTTCAGCTTTAATTTTTTTATGTCATTATTGGGTATTGTTTGTGGATTGATGAGGAAATAACTTATCAATTTTAGAATAAGGCTGTAACTCAATTTTGGGGGGAAAATTCAAGGGGTCTGAATACTTTTTGAATGCACTGTACATGTGGTCAAATTAGAATGTTTAATGAATTCTGTCTAGTGTTATTTAAATCCGGTGCACAATGATTTATGGAAGGAATTTCATTATCAGCTTTTTCAATTATGTATGACATACAATAGTTAATTAACATGATTCATGAAGTGATGGTATTGACATTTTGGGCTTTGTCAAGATGGAGACTTGTTCAGTGGAAAATCTGTAATTATATTAGCATCTGTTATTGTTGTTACCACTGCAATGACTGTTACTGTTAAAAATGACTCGAACAATTGTGACAATACCCAGAAAGTCTATATGAATGGTGATTATGAGTGTGTTTTCATTTGAACAAACGTTGTATAGGTCACAGAAACTCCAGATTGGCTCCTTTTGGAATTACCATTAAAATGAACCATTGCCATTTCAGATGCAGCATATTTGTGTACAACAGAGGTCCATTATCAGGCATACATGAATTCCCAGAGAGACATTAAACATACATTTGGAGGATCACAATTTGTCCATGTTGCATTCTGAAAAATACCCTTAATAACACTGTGATCTCAATGTCACAGTCCCTTCTGAAGGGATGACTGTAACTGTAGCGAAACCTGACTTCAAGCGGGATCAATAGGATAGTGTCGGCAGCAGACACTCCTCAATTTACGCTGCTACAGGAATATATTACATTTTCGTCTGATGTCAGCATTACATTCATGCCTTCCTGCCAGGAAGTGTCAATTAGCACATATACTGTATGAGGAGCGATCGTAAATTATTCAAGCAAAACAATACCATCGGGTCTGCAGGATTTCCGTGGTTCCTCTCATTCTTGTTTGCAGAGATAAAGATGGTTCCAACTTCTTATCCTCAACCGCACATGGCCTTCCTGAATGAAGTCTTTAAAGTGTTTGTTTTGTATTCAACATGTACTGGAGTATTTTGACAGCTACCATCTTACGCATTGAAGGGGATTCCTGTAGGTTTGCTGGTGATAGAACAAGCAATGACGATTTATTCGAGTACGTATCACATTCAATTTGAATGCAAATCAGGATACTGTGTGTAATGTATATGTGATGTATGAGAGGTGAGTTCACATACACGTCAATGAGGAAACATTTGAAAATATGACAGTTAAATCACATACGGCTGGTGCCCTGATATTGCTTATGCACAGTTTATTGGCAGAATTTCCATATTTCCCCAGAGATATTTTGAGGTCAAGTTCAGTGGAGCACAGCTTTTTAAACAATATTTCAGTCATGTAAAACTTCTAAGCCCACATCATTTATCAATGTAATAGGTATTTGCAAAGATAATAAATGCATACCCCACTCGCTCTCTAAATATTCCACGACTTCACGTGTCAAACTCATTCCACGGTGGGCCAAGTGTCTGCAGGTTTTCGTTCCTTCCTTGTACTTGATTGATGAATTTAAGGTCACTAATTGGTAAGGAACTCCCCTCACCTGGTTGTCTAGATCTAAACTCAAAGGAAAATCCAGAAAGCCTGCCGACATTAGGCCCTCCATGGAATGAGTTTGACACCCCTGCCCTAGAAGACCCAAGATTGTGAGATCTATACAAAGTAGATGAAGATACGGGAAATATGAATGCATGTTGTACTTTTTTGAAATGTGGAATACATTTGTTTCGTATATTTACGCATTAACTTGCCACCGTATGTAGAGACAGTGCATCGATTAATATATTTGCTGGCAGAAGTCTTGAAGATGAATTAGAGCTGTCAAACAGCAACATGGAAACAGGGTTGGGAGGACTCCTCTGCTCTGTCTTATCTGTCTGGCTAATTAAAGGCATAAGAAGTTCCTCGCTAGCAACAATCACATTTTAGGTTTCTTGTGGACAAAACCGATAAATGAAACAGACAACAGACCTTTATTTTAGGTCTACTTTGGGACAACGGTGCAATGCACACATTTCCTGTTGTTGTTTTGTGGGCAGGCCTTTAATGGTGATTCACACAACGTCCAGCTTATTTGGGGCTACAACTTTATTCTCTCCAGGGAGAGTAAACATGTCAGTGCGGATACTAACAGAGCAGAGGCCATTTTATTAGACCTTCATAGCCTGCAGCAGCCAGTCAGGATTCCTCTCTCTCTCTCTCTCTCTCTCTCTCCCTCAATCTGTCTTGACATCATCATGAGAATGATGACTCCATCTTAAACGCACAAATATTCTCATTCTATTCTATCCCCTGATCCTGACTCGCTCTCTGCTCAGACTTTCATCCCGCCAGAGGTTTATTCAGATTTTTATTTAGTTTCCAAACTTCTTTTTTTGTTTGTTTTTTTGAGTCGTCCGGGGGCAGGCATAAGCTGAGTTTCCCACAGTTCTCGTGGAAAGCTTAATGATCTTTAAAAGTTACCTAGGATATATGAAATTGACCACTTTGCTGACAGTTACAAAGTAGCAGGACACAGGAAAGCATATATTGAAGGATTCAATTGTCAGCATGTAAATCCACAGAGAGCAATGAATAAGTAGGGCCAGATTTGAATGGAGGAATATGGGTTAGGAGACTGAAAGAGGAAATCATAGGTCAAGTGTTATTCTAACATTTTTTGGGGTGTAGCAGTAGACATCCTGAGTGGATATCATTGATATCGTTGTTGCTGATAACCAATTCTAAGATTGCCACCAGCAGTGACTTGCAAGAATCCATATTGAAATAGTACTGCATCTGCTTTAAATCATATCTATCTCCCAATGATTTAACCATTCAGTATTGTCATCTTATTCATTCATTTTTTAAAGGCATCTGTTATACTTAAAATGTGTAAAATTAATCTATATTTTAAATTGGGTTCCATGATATAGGTCACAGATTTCGGGACATGAAGACATGACACACCCAGATTGAAATTCGACTGAATGCTTTTACAGTTGAAGTCAGAAGTTCACATAATCTTAGATTGGAGTCATTAAACATTGTTTTTCAACAGCTCCACAAATTTCTTGTTAACAAACTATAGTTTTGGCAAGTCGGTTAGGACATCTACTTTGAGTGACACAAGGCATTTTACCAACAATTGTTTACAGACAGATTATTTCACGTATAATTCACTGTATCACATTTCCAGTGGGTCACTAAGTTGACTGTGTCATTTAAACAGCTTGAAAAATTCCAGAAAATTATGGATTGGCATTAGAAACTTCTGATAGGCAAATTGACATCATTTGAGTCAATTGGAGGTGTACCTGTGGATGTATTTAAAGGCATACCTTCAAACTATTACACTCAACGGAACGACTTGATTAGTGTAGTGTCAACAACGCACCCACTGCCAGCTAGCCTACTTCAGCAGTACTGTATCATTTTAATCATTTTAGTCAATAAGATTCTTGCTACATAAGCTTAACTTTCTGAACATTCGAGACGTGTAGTCCACTTGTCATTCCAATCTCCTTTGCATTAGCGTAGCCTCTTCTGTAGCCTGTCAACTATGTGTCTGTCCATCCCTGTTCTCTCCTCTCTGCACAGACCATACAAACGCTCCACACCGCGTGGCCGCGGCCACCCTAATCTGGTGGTCCCAGCGCGCACGACCCACGTGGAGTTCCAGGTCTCCGGTAGCCTCTGGAACTGCCGATCTGCGGCCAACAAGGCAGAGTTCATCTCAGCCTATGCCTTCCTCCAGTCCCTCGACTTCTTGGCACTGACGGAAACATGGATCACCACAGACAACACTGCTACTCCTACTGCTCTCTCTTCGTCCGCCCACGTGTTCTCGCACACCCCGAGAGCTTCTGGTCAGCGGGGTGGTGGCACCGGGATCCTCATCTCTCCCAAGTGGTCATTCTCTCTTTCTCCCCTTACCCATCTGTCTATCGCCTCCTTTGAATTCCATGCTGTCACAGTTACCAGCCCTTTCAAGCTTAACATCCTTATCATTTATCACCCTCCAGGTTCCCTCGGAGAGTTCATCAATGAGCTTGATGCCTTGATAAGCTCCTTTCCTGAAGACGGCTCACCTCTCACAGTTCTGGGCGACTTTAACCTCCCCACGTCTACCTTTGACTCATTCCTCTCTGCCTCCTTCTTTCCACTCCTCTCCTCTTTTGACCTCACCCTCTCACCTTCCCCCTACTCACAAGGCAGGCAATACGCTCGACCTCATCTTTACTAGATGCTGTTCTTCCACTAACCTCATTGCAACTCCCCTCCAAGTCTCCGACCACTACCTTGTATCCTTTTCCCTCTCACTCTCATCCAACACCTCCCACACTGCCCCTACTCGGATGGTATCGCGCCGTCCCAACCTTCGCTCTCTCTCCCCGCTACTCTCTCCTCTTCCATCCTATCATCTCTTCCCTCTGCTCAAACCTTCTCCCACCTATCTCCTGATTCTGCCTCCTCAACCCTCCTCTCCTCCCTCTCTGCATCCTTTGACTCTCTATGTCCCCTATCCTCCAGGCCGGCTCGGTCCTCCCCTCCCGCTCCGTGGCTCGATGACTCATTGCGAGCTCACAGAACAGGGCTCCGGGCAGCCGAGCGGAAATGGAGGAAAACTCGCCTCCCTGCGGACCTGGCATCCTTTCACTCCCTCCTCTCTACATTTTCCTCCTCTGTCTCTGCTGCTAAAGCCACTTTCTACCACTCTAAATTCCAAGCATCTGCCTCTAACCCTAGGAAGCTCTTTGCCACCTTCTCCTCCCTCCTGAATCCTCCTCCCCTCCCCCCCTCCTCCCTCTCTGCAGATGACTTCGTCAACCATTTTGAAAAGAAGGTCGACGACATCCGATCCTCGTTTGCTAAGTCAAACGACACCGCTGGTTCTGCTCACACTGCCCTACCCTGTGCTCTGACCTCTTTCTCCCCTCTCTCTCCAGATGAAATCTCGCGTCTTGTGACGGCCGGCCGCCCAACAACCTGCCCGCTTGACCCTATCCCCTCCTCTCTTCTCCAGACCATTTCCGGAGACCTTCTCCCTTACCTCACCTCGCTCATCAACTCATCCCTGACCGCTGGCTACGTCCCTTCCGTCTTCAAGAGAGCGAGAGTTGCACCCCTTCTGAAAAAACCTACACTCGATCCCTCCGATGTCAACAATTACAGACCAGTATCCCTTCTTTCTTTTCTCTCCAAAACTCTTGAACGTGCCGTCCTTGGCCAGCTCTCCCGCTAATCTCTCTCTGAATGACCTTCTTGATCCAAATCAGTCAGGTTTCAAGACTAGTCATTCAACTGAGACTGCTCTCCTCTGTATCACGGAGGCGCTCCGCACTGCTAAAGCTAACTCTCTCTCCTCTGCTCTCATCCTTCTAGATCTATCGGCTGCCTTCGATACTGTGAACCATCAGATCCTCCTCTCCACCCTCTCCGAGTTGGGCATCTCCCGGCGCGGCCCACGCTTGGATTGCGTCCTACCTGACAGGTCGCTCCTACCAGGTGGCGTGGCGAGAATCTGTCTCCTCACCACGCGCTCTCACCACTGGTGTCCCCAGGGCTCTGTTCTAGGCCCTCTCCTATTCTCGCTATACACCAAGTCACTTGGCTCTGTCATAACCTCACATGGTCTCTCCTATCATTGCTATGCAGACGACACACAATTAATCTTCTCCTTTCCCCCTTCTGATGACCAGGTGGCGAATCGCATCTCTGCATGTCTGGCAGACATATCAGTGTGGATGACGGATCACCACCTCAAGCTGAACCTCGGCAAGACGGAGCTGCTCTTCCTCCCGGGGAAGGACTGCCCGTTCCATGATCTCGCCATCACGGTTGACAACTCCATTGTGTCCTACTCCCAAAGCGCTAAGAACCTTGGCGTGATCCTGGACAACACCCTGTCGTTCTCAACCAACATCAAGGCAGTGGCCCGTTCCTGTAGGTTCATGCTCTACAACATCCGCAGAGTACGACCCTGCCTCACACAGGAAGCGGCGCAGGTCCTAATCCAGGCACTTGTCATCTCCCGTCTGGATTACTGCAACTCGCTGTTGGCTGGGCTCCCTGCCTGTGCCATTAAACCCCTTCAACTCATCCAGAACGCCGCAGCCCGTCTGGTGTTCAACCTTCCCAAGTTCTCTCACGTCACCCCGCTCCTCCGTTCTCTCCACTGGCTTCCAGTTGAAGCTCGCATCCGCTACAAGACCATGGTGCTTGCCTACGGAGCTGTGAGGGGAACGGCACCTCAGTACCTCCAGGCTCTGATCAGGCCCTACACCCAAACAAGGGCACTGCGTTCATCCACCTCTGGCCTGCTCGCCTCCCTACCACTGAGGAAGTACAGTTCCCGCTCAGCCCAGTCAAAACTGTTCGCTGCTCTGGCCCCCCAATGGTGGAACAAACTCCCTCACGACGCCAGGACAGCGGAGTCAATCACCACCTTCCGGAGACACCTGAAACCCCACCTCTTTAAGGAATACCTAGGATAGGATAAGTAATCCCTCTCACCCCCCCTTTAAGATTTAGATGCACTATTGTAAAGTGACTGTTCCACTGGATGTCACAAGGTGAATGCACCAATTTGTAAGTCGCTCTGGATAAGAGCGTCTGCTAAATGACTTAAATGTAAATGTAAATGTAAACACACTGCCTCTTTTCTTGACATCATGGGGAAATTCAAACATATCAGCCAAGACCTCAGAAAATAAATTGTAGACCTACACACGTCTGGTTCATCGTTGGGAGCAATTTCCAAATGCCTGAAGGTAGCAGATGCATCTGTACAAACAATAGTACGCAAGTATAAACACCATGGGACCACGCAGCCGTCATACCGCTTAGGAAGGAGATACATTCTGTCTCCTAGAGATGAACGTACTTTGGTGCGAAAGTGCAAATCAATCCCTGAACAACAGCAAAGGACCTTGTAAAGATGCTGGAGGAAACAGGTACAAAAGTATCTATATCCACAGTAAAACGAGTTCAATATCGACATAACCTGAAAGGCCGCTCAGCAAGGAAGAAGCCACTGCTCCAAAACCACCATAAAAAGACTACGGTTTGCAACTGCACATGGGGACAAAGATTGTACTTTTTGGAGAAATGTCCTCTGGTCTGATGAAACAAAAATAGAACTGTTTGACCGTAATGAACCTTGTTATGTTTGGAGGAAAAAGGGTGAGGCTTGCCAGCCGAAGAACATCATCCCAACCGTGAAGCACAGGGGTGGCAGCATCAAATTGTGGGGGTGCTTTGCTGCAGGAGGGGCTGGTGCAGTTCACAAAATAGATGGCATCATGAGGGGGGAAATTACATTTACATTACATTTACATTTAAGTCATTTAGCAGACGCTCTTATCCAGAGCGACTTACAAATTACGTGGATATATTGAAGCAACATCTCAAGACATCAGTCAGGAAGTTAAAGCTTGGTCGCAAATGGGTCTTCCAAATGGACAATGACCCCAAGCATACTTCCAAAGTTGTGGCCAAATGGCTTAAGGATAATGTTAAAATGGCACAGGAAGAAATGGCAGCAGTTTTACGGGCGCCCAACCAATTGTGCTATTATGTGGGGGATTTGAGTGTTATTTGTATCTTATGGCAAAAAAGAGCTTCTGGATATCAGGACAGTGATCACTCATCTCGGATTAGACAAATATTTTTTCTTTAACAAGGAGGACGTACAAGACATTCTCCAAACACCCCACAGGGCAGACATCCCCATTATATGCAAGAGGTGGCGACGCAGGTACCGAGGACAAAGAGCCGGATGCCTGGCCAGGAGTGGGAATGCTGGCGTTACCGTCAATACTACTCGCCAATGTATAATCATTGGACAATGAATTAGATGAAGTACGATTACGAATATCCTACCAAACGGGACATCAAAAACTGTAATATTCTATGTTTCAAGGAATTGTGGCTGAATGACAACATGGATATTCAGCTAGCGGGATAAACACTGCACCGGCAAGATAGAACAGCACACTCCGGTAAGACAAGGGGGTGGGCGGTCTGTGCATATTTGTAAACAACAGCTGGTGCACAAAGTCTGAGGAAGTCTCTCGATTTTACTTGCCTAGAGAGTTTTCAGCTATACTTTTCTTGGCTGTTTATTTACCACCACAGACAGATGCTGGCACTAAGACCACACTCAGTCAACTGTATAAGGAAATAAGCAAACAGGAAACCACTCACCCAGAAGCGGCGCTCCTAGTGGCCAGAGACTTTAATGCAGAGAAACTTAAATCAGTTCTATCAACATGATAAATGTGCAACCAGAGGGAAAACAATTCCAGATCACCTGTACTTGACACACGTACAAAGCTCTCCCTCGCCCATCCATTTGGTAAATCTGACAACAACTCTATCCTCCTGATTCCTGCTTACAAGCAAAAATTGAAGCAGGAAGCACCAGTCACTCGGCCTATAAAAAAGTTGTCAGATGAAGCAGATGCTAAACTACAGGACTGTTTTGCTATCACAGACTGGAACATGTTCCGGGATTCTTCTGATGGCATTGAGGAGTACACCACATTAGTCACTGGCTTTATCAATAAGTGCATCGAGGACGTCGTCCCCACAGAGACTGTGTGTACATACCACAACCAGAAGCCATGGATTACAGGCAACATTCACACTGAGCTAAAGGGTAGAGCTGCCGCTTTCAAGGTGCGAGACTCTAACCCAGAAGCTTACAAGAAATACTGCTATGCCCTGCGACGAACCATCAAACAGGAAAAGCGCCAATAAAGAGCTAAAATTGAATCATACTACACCAGCTCTGACGCTCGTCTTATGTGGCAGGGCTTGCAAACAATTACAGACTACAAAGGGAAGCACAGCCGTGAGCTGCCCAGTGACACGAGCCTACCGGAAGATCTAAAACACTTCTATGCTCGCTTAGAGGCAAGCAACACTGAGGCATGCATGAGAGCATCAGCTGTTCTGGACGACTGTGTGATCACGCTCTCCGTAGCCGATGTGAGTAAGACCTTTAAACAGGTCAACATACACAAGGCTGCGGGGCCAGACGGATTACCAGGATGTGTGCTCCGGGCATGTGCTGACCAACTGGCAGGTGTCTTCACTGACATTTTCAACATGTCCCTGATTAAGTCTGTAATACCAACATGTTTCAAGCAGACCACCATAGACTCTGTGCCCAAGAACACAAAGACAACTTGCCTAAATGACTACAGACCCGTAGCACCCACGTCCGTAGCAATGAAGTGCTTTGAAAGGCTCTTCATGGCTCACATCAACAACATTATCCAAGAAACCATAGACCCCCTCCAATTTGCATACCGCCCAATCAGATCCACAGATGATGCAATCTCTATTGCACTCCACACTGCCCATTCCCCCTGGACAAAAGGAACACTTACGTGAGAATGATATTCATTGACTACAGCTCAGCGTTCAAGACCATAGTGCCCTGAAAGTTCATCACTAAGCTAAGGATCCTGGGACTAAACACCTCCCTCTGCAACTGGATCCTGGACTGATGGGCCGCCCCCAGGTGGTGAGGGTAGGTAGCAACACGTCTGCCACGCTGATCCTTAATGCTGGAGCTCCCCTGGAGTGAGTGCTCAGTCCCCTCCTGTACTCCCTGTTCACGACTACAAGACCATCATTAAATTTGCAGACGACACAACAGTCTATACGACAAGACAGATCAGAGACCTGGCCGGATGGTGCCAGAATAACAACCTATTCCCCAACGTAACCAAGACTAAGGAGATGATCGTGGACTACAGGAAAAGGAGGACCGAGCACGCCCCCATTCTCATCGACGGGGCCATAGTGGAGTAGGTTGAGAGCATCAAGTTCCTTGGTGTCCACATCAACAACAAGGGAAGGGGGCACGACAAAGCCTATTCCCCCTCAGGAAACTAAAAAGATTTGGCATGGGTCCTGAGATCCTCAAAAGGTTCTACAACTGCAACATCGAAAGCATCCTGGTTGCATCACTGCCTGGTACGGCAATTGCTTGGCCTCTGACCGCAAAGTTCTACAGAGGTTAGTGTACATCACTAAGAATCATTGGGGCTAAGCTGCCTGCCATCCAGGACCTCTACACCAGGCAGTGTCAGAGGAAGGCCCTAAAAATTGTCAAAGATCCCAGCCATAGACTGTTCTCTCTACTATCGTATGGCAAGCGGTACCGGAGTGCCAAGTTTAGGACAAAAAGGCTTCTCAACATTTTTACCCCCAAGCCATAAGACTCCTGAACAGCTAATCAAATTGCCACCCAGACTATTTGCATTGTGTCCCCCCCGCAACCCCTCTTTTTATGCTGCAGCTACTTTCTGTTTATCATATATGCATAGTCACACTATACATTCATGTACATACAACCTCAATTGGGCTGACCAACCAGTGCTCCCGCACATTGGCTATCTGCATTGTTTCTCCCACCCACCACCCGCCAACCCCTATTTTATGCTATTGCTACTCTCGGTTCATCATAGATGCATAGTCCCTTTAACCATATCTACATTTACATACTACCTCAATCAGCCTGACTAACCGATATCTGTATGTAGCTTCGCTACTTTTATAGCCTCGCTACTGTATATAGCCTGTCTTTTTACTGTTGTTTTATTTCTGAACTTTTTTGCACTATTCGTTAGAGCCTGTAAATAAGCATTTCACTGGGCACGTGACAAATACTTTGATTTGATTTGAAAATCACCCAATTGTGGGAAGCTTGTGGAAGGCTACCCAAAACTTTTGACCCAAGTTAAACAATTTAAAGGCAGTGCTACCAAATACTAATTGAGTGTATGTAAACTTATGACCAACTGGGAATGTGATGAAAGAAATAAAAGCTGAAATCAATCATTCTCTCTATTTTTATTCTGACATTTCACATTCTTAAAATAAAGTGGTGATCCTAACTGACCTAACACAGGGAATTTTTACTGTGATTAAATGTCAGGAATTGTGAAAACTGAGTTTAAATGTATTTGGCTAAGGTGTATGTAAACTTCCCACTTCAACTGTATGTGCAACATTTACGTTTCCATTACAGTTGATATTAATAGTCTGGTGTTTGAGGTCCTCCTCATGTTTGCCCACCTCCAATGAATAATGTAGACTGTGCAGAGAGTAATTTGAATGTCCCCCTTTGTCTCCCAATCCTAATGATTATTCTCTGTAATTCATCCACCAGAGGAAGGGCTCGCTGATTTGTGAAATATTAATACCAGTTAAAAGCAGTAGGAGGAAATATGCAGAGTTTGTAACTTCTTTCAGATGATATAGTTAAACCACTTGCTCCTACCTGGCACGCAGGCGTCCCATCTAGAGCTCTGGAAATGCAAATGCTCTACGCTAAATGCTAATAGTATTAGTTAAAACTCAAACGTTCATTAAAATACACATGCAGGGTATTGAATTAAAGCTACACTCGTTGTGAATCCAGGCAACAAGTCAGATTTTTAAAATGCTGTTCGGCGAAAGTATGAGAAGCTATTATCTGATAGCATGTAACACCACAAAAGACCCGCAGGGGACGTAAACAAAATAATTAGCATATTCGGCGCTACACAAACCGCACAATAAAATATAAAACATTCATTACCTTTGACCATCTTCTTTGTTGGCACTCCTAGATGTCCCATAATCACTATTGGGTCTTTTTTCCGATTAAATCGGTCCATATATAGCCTAGATATCGTTCTATGTAGACTGTGTGATAAACAAAAAAAATAGCGTTTCATAACGTAACGTCATTTTTTAAAATTCAAAAAGTCGACGATAAACTTTCACAAAACACTTCGAAATACTTTTGTAATGCAACTTTAGGTATTAGTAAACGTTAATAAGCAATCAAATTAATCACGAGATGAAATGTTTTCTATAGGGCTCCATCTTGAAATACTGTCCATGTATTTCTCAACCAAAATATCCGGTCGGAGACCGGAAGAAATGGGCTGTCTCTTGTTCGTTTGACCAAGAAACAAATCATAGGCAAATGACAAGACTGTTGACATCGTGTGGAAGCCGTATGTACTGCAACCTCAGCCATATTTAATGTCTTTCACCCATAACAATGGGTTGAAGCGGCGGATGGATATATTTTTCCACTTTCAGTGATCAGATTTTCCTGCACTTTTCAATGAAACGCACATTCTGTTAAAGCCACAGCCGTGATTTAACCAGTTTTATAAACGTCTGAGTGTTTTCTATCCACACATACTAATCATATGCATATACTATATTCCTGGCATGAGTAGCAGGGCGCTGATATGTTGCGCGATTTTTAACAGAATGTTCGAAAAAGTAGAGGGTAGACTGAAGAGGTTAAGGTAATTGGCTTTTTACACCAGGGCTTTTAATGAAGAGAGTAGTGAAAGATTCCATATGTTTGTATAGTGTAGATGTGGGTTTAGGTTTCAGGTTTAATTAATTTGCATCAAAGAAAGCAAGTGATAAAAAAACTATGCATACGCTACTGGTCAAAAATTATTTAACACTTACTCATTCAAGGGTTTTTCTTTATTTGTACTATTTTCTACTATGACGGAGAAAAGTTAATACACCAAAACTATGAAATAACACATATGGAATCATGTTGTAACCAAAAAAGTGTTAAACGAATCAAAATATATTTTATATTTCAGATTCTTCAAATAGCCAACATTTGCCTTGACGACACTCTTGGCATACTCTCAAACAGCTTCATGAGGTAATCACCTGGAATGGATTTCAATTAACCTTTCTAGCGCAAAAAAAGTATTTAGTCAGCCACCAATTGTGCAAGTTCTCCCACTTAAAAAAGGTAACGAGTGGAGGATAGAGGAGCCTCTTAAAGAAGACGTTACAGGTCTGTGAGAGCCAGAAATCTTGCTAGTTTGTAGGTGACCAAATACTTTTTTTCCACCATCATTTGCAAATAAATTCATTAAAAATCCTACAATGTGATTTTCTTCAGAAAATAATTCTCATTTTGTCTGTCATAGTTGAAGTGTACCTATGATGACAATTACAGGCCTCTCATCTTTTTAAGTGGGAGAACTTGCACAATTGTTGGCTGACTAAATACTTTTTTGCCCCACTGTATATTAGCATCTGGGACAGAGTAGGAGGCAGTTCACTCTGGGCACGCTATTCATCCAAAAGTGAAAATGCTGCCCCCTATCCCAAAAAGGTGAACTTCTTATGATATAGGGGAAGCTTGCGTCCCACTTGGCCAAAAGCCAGAGAAAATGCAGCGCGGCAAATTCAAATAAAATTATATAAAAATCTAACTTTCATTAAATCACACATGTAAGATACTAAATTAAAGATTTTAAAAAGGCTTTTCTGCAAAAGCATAAGAAGCTATTATCTGATGATAGCACAACAGTAAACAAAGAGGGTAGCATATTTCAACCCTGCAGGTGCTACACAAAACGCAGAAATAAATATAAAACATGCCTTACCTTTGACGAGCTTCATTTGTTGGCACTCGAATATGTCCCATAAGCATCACAATTGGTCCTTTTGTTCGATTAATTCCGTCCATATATATCCAAAATGTCTATTTATTTGGCACGTTTGATCCAGAAAAAAAACAGCTTCCAAATTGCGCAACGGCACTACAAAATATTTAAAAAGTTCCCTGAAGACGGGTCTATGTGTGTTCAATACAGGAAGACAACAAACCAAGCTACTCTCAACAGTGTTACGCAGTTCCTTGATGGCTATACTTCTTCATTGCACAAAGGAATAACCTCAGCCAAATTCCAAAGACTGGTGACATCCAGTGGAAGTGGTAGAAATGGAAAATAAGTTCCTAAGAAATATCGTTTCCCAATGAGAACTCAACAACAGACAGAGACCTAAAAAAAACATTCTGAACGGTTAGTCCTCGTGGTTTTGCCTGCTACATAAGTTATGTTATACTCACAGACATGATTCAAACAGTTTTAGAAACTTCAGAGTTTTCTATCCAAATCATATCAAAGCATATCTTACATTTTTGGCATGAGTAGCAGGAAGTTGAAATTGGGCACGCTATTTATCCATAAGTGAAAATGCTGCCCCCTATACCTTAAGTTAATGAGATCCCAAAACAACAACTAATCTGACATAATTGTTCTTTAAGTATCCACGGACCATTCCAACTGTTCAGATTACAGAAATATTGTTTCTTTATCCATTCTTGCGTTTTTTAACTTCCATGTCTGCACAGTGGGAGAAAGAGAGTTCCTGTAGGTACTTATGACTGTCGTAAAACAGCCAACTTTAACCCTCTCCCCCCTGTGGGAGACAGAGGGTGCTGTGGAGCAGACCCACTGGAACCTAATCCTTCCGATCTTCACAGAAGAATCATGAAGAGTCACTTTTTATTAGTGTTATCATGACAAATGCCAAACCCCTATAACAAACCTCTACAGAGTGATATTTCAGTGTGTCTAATGTCTTTAAAAGAACGCACAGGGAGTAACCCACAGTGACCCAGAGGCAGTCAGCCACCCTGAGTAGTTAATAACACGAATGGGTGGCTGTGGTGTGAGTGCCAGTGAGCCATGGAGAAGTAGACACGTCAGTGTGGAGGGTAACAGAGCAGAAGCCATTTTATTAGACCTTTACTGCATCAACTACAGTTTCAGCATCATGGACAGCACCACTGCTTCCAGCACCATGGACAGCAGCCAGTCCGGCACTTTACAGTTAGGATCTCTGTCTATCACTCTCTCGCTCTCTTTGTTTATATGTCTCTGTCACTCTCTCTCTGCCCATTTCTCTCTCTTTCTCCTTTTCTCTCTTTCTCTCTCACACATGCACACGGCAAAGACATCAGGTGATTATATAACAGAGAATGTCTGTAGTCATAAGCTGTTCAGACGGAGAGAAACATGTTTGATTCCTTTTCCTCTGATGAAACTTTCAAATGGTATAGTTATAGACACTCTGCTTTCTGAAGTCAACAAGAAATGTGAATCCAATTCCTGTTTCTACCCCGTGCCTGAATAAGATATTGTCCCCAGACTTTCCCAGGGTGTAGATAATGTAACACTTTGTCTCATTTTGCTGTGTTTGGACGGGACTCAGAACCCAGTGGTGACTCACACGGCAGAGCAAACCGAATCCTGCATGAACCCGGGGACCATAAGCAATGCCTAGCCCCAGCCTCAAATGTTTGATTCTATCTCTTCTTCCCTAACTGAGAGAGAAAGCTCACAGTGTGTGGTCACACGGTTCAGGGACCTTCTCAAGCAAGCCTAACAACGGGAGTCATTCAGTAGGAAACAAGCTATGTGACACAAGTAGATAAACAAGGCACCTGGCTGGCCAGCATGCTGATGTCCTTGGGGGTACCTTTGAAAAATAAAACAACACAAACTACTTTTGACTTCCCCTGTTATCACCGTTTCTCTGAATAAAGTATTGTTGTAGTTAAAGTCTATATCACTGTTGGCTACTGTCTTTTGGGGAGAGGAAGAGGGTGCAGATTGTTTTTTTACTCCAAAGTGAGTTATCTTCTGTATATCTTGTACTGTTGCATGTGTATCAGACACTCTGGAAACACATATATGAGCTAATATATGAGCCACTTTCTGTTCTGAAGGTAATCCAACCCTTTGGTTCTAGCATGTTTAGTTGAAAGGCATCTGTGGTGCAGTGCGTGTATGTGGCACCATGGGATTAATCTCTACCCATATGAGGAGAATAGGGTGCAACACGGCACTAGGGTGGACTTAATGTCAAGACCATATACACTAAGTGTAGAAAACACTAGGAACACCTGATTTTTCCATGACATAGCCTGACAAGGTGAATTCAGGTGTAAGTTCTGATCCCTTATTGATGTCACCCGATAAATCAACTTCAATCAGTGTAGATAAAGGGGAGGATAATGTTTGAAGAAGGATTTTTAATCCAATGTCTCAATTTAAGCATACGAGACGTGGATTCTGTATGTGTGCCATTCAGAGTGTGAATGGGCAAGATAAAATATTTAAGTGTATTTGCACTGGATATGGTAGTAGGTGACAGGTGCACCGGTTTCAGAGTGTGTCAAGAACTGCAACACTGCTGGGTTTTTCATGCTCTATATTTCACTGTGTGTATCAACAATGGTCCACCACTCAAAGGACATCCAGCCAACTTGACACAACTGTGGGAAGCATTGGAGTCAACATGGGCCAGCATCCCTGTGGAACACTTTAGACACCTTGTAGAGTCAATTCCCCGACAAATTGAGGCTGTTCTGAGGGCAAAAAGGGTGCAACTCAATATTAGGAAGGTGTTCCTAATGTTTTGCACACTCAGTGTAAGTGTGACTAATAAACAGCCCAGTGGGTCACTAGGATCTCAGTGTTTTGTTCCACTTCTGCTGCAATTACCCAAGTGTTACAAATGACGACCAACAAAGTAACCTTTCTTTAGAACATTTTCATTCACTCTAGCAGGTCCTGTTTTGTTTTTACACGCCAACGTGTAGAAGTTCTAGCCGCCTGCAGCACGTCATAAATACTGAAACAGAGAATAGGTAGACAGGAGGAGAGAAAGATAAAGCATTTTCAAGCAGCAGAGACAGGCAGTGGTGATGGAACTAAGGCAGAGGCAGGCAAACACAGCATGCCTTCACTTCCATAGTGCGACGCCCCTCTATCTCCCCACACATCACCGTAAGCATAACAACCATGTTACTCCTCTGAGCACAGAGAAGAAGTAATTATTATGAGTTATTCCACATGAAACATCCCATGCGGTGGGGAATCAGATACGGACGTTCAGCAGACAAAGACATGAAGGTAGCTATTGGAGTATTGATTTGTTGTGCTGTCAGTGGAATCGTGGAGCCTGCCCTGGGCAAGCGAACAGAAAATAACCTCCTGTGTGTCTGTGGAGGAAGGAGGGCACAGCACGGGCACTGTGACGTCCGCTCTGATCCTCCTCTCTTCCTACAAGAGTCAGATTGATGGACCAGGTGTTGTGTGGCCTGGGTGTGGAAGTGGTTCATCAAAGAGGGAGTGTGAGGAAGTGACGAACCCAAAAACAATACTAGCCTCGCATTTCTTCTAGTGTTACTAGCCTAGCATTGCTTCTAGTGTGGTTGCCTGGAATCAGGAGGATTTATAATGTTCATTATCTTAATTATTATTCCATTCTCTTCATAAGGGAGGTTGAAAATCATTTAAATATTATATGAGGTGTATACACTCGTTGAGTAGGACTGGATCATCCATGTTGGGATATAAATGTGAGGTTTAATCTAATATTACTGTCTCATATTATGACTTACTCAATATGCGCTTCGAGGCAAGCTACAATGAAGCATGCATGAGAACACCAGCTGACCCGGACGACTGTGTGACCACGCTCGCCGTAGCCGATGTGAGTAAAACCTTTACATCAGGTCAACATTCACAAGGCTGCAGGGCCAGGCTGATTACCAAGACGTATACTCCAAAAACGTGCTGATCAACTGGCAAGTGTCTTCACTGACATTTTCAACCTCTCCTTGGCCGAGTCTGTAATACCTCCATGCTTCAAGCAGACCAGCATAGTCCCTGTGCCCAAGAACACCAAGGTAACCTGTCTAAAGATTGCTGCCCCGTAGCACTCATGTCTGTAGCCATGAAGTGCTTTGAAAGGCATGGCTCACATCAACACCATCATCCCAGAAACACTAGACCCACTCTAATTTGCATTCCGCCCCAACAGATCCACAGATGACGTAATCTCTAGGCACTCAACACTGCCCTTTCCCACCTGGACAAAAGGAACACCTACGTGAGAATGATGTTCATTGACTAGAGCTCAGCGTTCAACACCATAGTTGGTGAAGCGTACTTAGAGTTCCACATGTTTAAGAAATATACAACTCACCAAAAACAAACAGAAGAAAACAAAACGTGATGTTCTGGGCTGCTCACAGGCAGATACACAAAAACAAGATCCCACAAACAACAGGTGGGAAAAGGCTGCCTAAATATGATCCCCAATCAGAGACAATGATAGACAGCTGCCTCTGATTGGGACCCATACCAGGGCAACAAAGAAATAGAAAACATAGATTGCCCACCCTAGTCACACCCTGACCTAACCAAAATAGAGAATTAAAAAGATCTCTAAGGTCAGGGCGTGACAGTACCCCCCCCCCCCCAAAAAAAAGGTGCGTACTCCGGACGCAAACCTGAACCTATAGGGGAGGGTCCGGGTGGGCATCTGCCCTCGGTAGCGGCTCCGGTGCCGGACACAGATCGTCGCCGGAGGAACCGAACAGGGAACCTTCGCAGGAGGCTCCGGACCGGGAACACACGCAGGAGACTCCGGAACGGGAACCCTCGCAGGAGGCTCCGGACCGGGAACCATCGCTGGAGGCTCCGGCCTGGGAACCGTCGCTGGAGGCTCCGGATGAAGACCGTCGCAGGAGACCTGGTGCGTGGAGCTGGCACAGGACGTACTGGGCTGGGGAGACGAACAGGAGGCCTGGAGCGTGGAGCCGGCACAGGACATACCATGCCTTGGAGGCGCACTGGAGGTCTGGTGCGTGGAGCTGGCACAGGATGTACCGGGCTGGGGAGACGCACAGGGGGCCTGGTGCGTGGAGCTGGCACAGGACATACCGGGCTGTGGAGGCGCACTGGAGGTCTGGTGCGGGAGCTGGCACAGGATGTACCGGGCTGGGGAGCTGGCACAGGGGGCCTGGTGCGTGGAGTTGGCACAGGACATACCGGGCTGTGGAGGCGCACTGGAGGTCTGGAGCGTAGAGCTGGCACGACGTGTCATGGAAAGATGACAAGCTTCGCACGGCAAGTGCGGGGAGCTGGCACAGGACATACTGGGCTGTGGAGGCGCACTGGAGACACGGTGCGTAGAACTGGCACACATTGTACCAGAACGATAACACGCTCCTCATAGCGAGTGTGGAGAGCTGGCACAGGACGGCTGGGGAGGCGTACTGAAGACCTGGTGCGTGGGGCCGGCACAGTCTTCACCAGATGGCTAGCACGCTCCTCAGGACGAGTATGGAGAGCTGACTAAGGTGGCATTAAACTGAGGACACGCTCCTTAGGGCGAATGTTGTGCCTCATGCACCAACACAACAGCTCTCTCATAAGTCTCTCCTCCAGTTTCCTCATCAACTCCTTTTAACTGTCTCTGATTCACTCCCTTCACTCCCCTCCAAGTTCACCTTCCTCTCCCAGACTGGCCCTGGTTCAACCCTCGTCTCCGCCGACCACCCCATGTGGTCTGGCTCTAGTTCACACCTCGGCTCCGCCGACCAACCTGTGTGCCACCCCCAATTTGTTTTGAGGCTGCCTCTCGGGCTTCCGTCGTGGCCGCGAACCCCGGTGTCGTCTTCGCCGCCTCCGCCTGCTTCCATGACAGGCTTCTGTGTCCTGCTATGAATTTGTCCCACGTCCAGGATGTCCTCCACTCCTGGCTTTCCTCCCAGGCCCAGGATCCCTGCTCCTCCATGCTCCTCCTCCACGCTGCTTGGTCCGTGGGTGGTGGGATCTTCTTTCACCATTGTCTGAATGAATGGACCAAGGCGCAGCGTACTTCTAGTTCCACATGTTTAATAAATATGCAACTCACCAAAAGCAATACAGAAGAAAATGAAACGTGACGTTCTGGGCTGCTTACAGGCAGCTACACAAAAACAAGATCCCACAAACTACAGGTGGAAAAAGGCTGCCTAAGTATGATCCACAATCAGAGACAACGAAAGACAGGTGCCTCTGATTGGGAACCATACCCGGCCAACAAAGAAATAGAAAACATAGATTGCCCACCCTAGTCACATCCTAACCTTAACAAATAGAGAATTAAAATGATCTCTAATGTCAGGGCGCGACAATAGGGCCCTCAAAGCTCATCAGTAAGTTAAGGACCCTCAGACTAAACACCTCCCTCTGCAACTGGATCATGGACTTCCTGACGGGCCGCCCCCTAGGTGGTAAGGGTCGGCAACAATACATCTGCCACACTGATCCTCAATACGGGGCCCCCTCAGGGGTGAGTGCTTAGTCCCCTCCTGTACTCCCTGTTCACCCATGACTGCGTGGCCAAGCACGACTCCAACACCATCATTAAGTTTTCAGACGAAACAACAGTGGTAGGCCTGATCACGGACAATGATGACACAGCCTATAGGGAGGAGGTCAGAGACCTGGAAGTGTGGTGCCAGGACAACAACGTCTCCCTCAACGTTAACGGAGCTCCAAGTTTAGGTCTAAAAGGCTTATGAACAGCTTCTACCCCCAAGCCATAAAACCACTGAACAGCTAATCAAATGGCACCCCGGAGTATTTGCTGCTACTCATTGTTTATCATCTATGCATAGTCACTTTAACCCTACTTACATGTATATATTACCTCGACTAACCGGTATCCCCACACATTGACTAGCTACCGGTACCCCCTGTATATAGCCTCATTGGTGTTGTTTTATTATTGCTCTTTTATTATTTACTTTACTTTATTTAGTAAAGATTTTTCTTCACTCTTATTTCTCTTAAAACTGCTTTGTTGGTTAAAGGCTCGTTAGTAAGCATTTCACCTGTTGTATTCGGCACATGATTGATTTGATTTGTAAAGTTACCTTTAATAGCAGTGTGTGTGTGTGTGTGTGTGTGTGTGTGTGTGTGTGTGTGTGTGTGTGTGTGTGTGTGTGTGTGTGTGTGTGTGTGTGTGTGTGTGTGTGTGTGTGTGTGTGTGTGTGTGTGTGTGTGTGTGTGTGTGTGTGTGTGTGTGTGTGTGTGCAGCTACGCACACGATTTATACAGATTTACCCAGTTCTGTCTCCATAAGGCTTGGATGTTTTTCTGATGCTCGCACAATAGCTATTCACGGAAAATTGCAACCTTGATGCAGTTTAGCAATGTTAAAAGACATATTTTATTTGGTGAATTTCCATCTAGTATGGAGGGATCTGAGTGCACATTTAAAGGGTGTAGATTAGAAACTGCTTACAGTATGCTTACTCAAATGCAATCTGATTTTGGAAGTCTGCGTGTCGCTACGAGCTTTGGTCCGATGACTTAAAATGTAGACTGTTAGCCAATGTATCCACTAAACGCAGTGGACTAAAACTTTTCATGATTTCTGGGGGCAGATTTAGTCATAATTCCCCCTCTCGCTGTTATATATTCACGTTATTTAACTGAATTGAACTCGACTGGAAGGCCAGAGGTAAAAGCACAGCAACTTTGCCCTTTACTCTTCATGTGTTACCAGACACTAGGTTTATCATATAAATGGAGGATAGCAAAAAATCCCTGGTAAACTGTTTTCATATGAGGCTGATGTTGTTCCGTTCTAATGGTGAGTGTTATTGCGAAGGATTACAAGGCCAGCCTTATCATCAAGAAACAGCACTCTCTCCACTGCATCTCTCATAGCAATCCATTCTATGATGGGTTTTTTTTTCTTCCTGAAGCCTGAGGAAGATTTTTCTTGCCCATGGCCACATTCCTTTGCCTTAGAATTGCAAAAATCACATCAATTAGGTTGCCAATTAAAGAGCTGGTTTCTCCTTATCCTCTGCACTCAATCACACGTGTGCACGCACGCACACACACACACACACACACACAGATTCTTGTATCCTCCTTTTACACTCAGAACACAGAGAGAACACAGATTCATCCTAGTAAAGACTCGGTCCAATTGAACACCTTTGATAACCACAGAGTCTGAAACCCGGCTGATTACTTTTGTTGGCTTCTGAAATCAGTTAAAATGGGGGTAATTATCCATGTCTTCATCTCCCTTCAGACGTGGTGGGACGTAAAGCGGAGGGGAAGGAGTTGTCATGCAACAAGGTAAATACCATTATGAGGGTTAGGGGGTATAGCCCCGAACAGACTACTTCTCCTCCTGTTAGCACGCCTTCTCTGTGTGTTGGGAGGCCATGTGGATAATCATCTGGGAAGGTGTAAGCTCTCCCGCTGCTCTCTGGCTGTTCCCCCTGCATACATTTCCCCACCAAATGTGTTGGACTGGCTGGAAAATGGAGAGCAGTGTGCCGTTCATCCCTGATTCACGGATTGTGTGCATTCACTCTGAAGTATCTTTTCGGTGTGGGATAAGTGAAAGGTCTACCCTACCGTTCAAAAGTTTAGGGTCACTTAGAAATGTCCTTGATTTTTAAAGAAAAGCTAAATAAATTGTCCATTACAATTACATCAAATTGATCTGAAATACAGTACAAACTTTGTTACAAGTCCTCAACTGGGAGCTTCATTAAATAGTACCCGCAAAACACCAGTCTCAACTTCAACAGTGAAAAGGCGACTCAGGGATGCTGGACGGAGTCACCTCAGTTGCAAAGAAAAAGCCATCTCACACTGGCCAATGAAAATAAAATATTTAGATAGGCAAAATAACAGTCACTGGACAGAGTAACTCTGCCTAGAAGGTCAGCATCCCAGAGTCGCCTCATCACTGTTGACGTTGAGACTGGTGTTTTGCGGGTACTATTTAATGAAGCTGCCAGACTTGTGAGGCGTCTGTTTCTTAAACTAGACACTAATGTACTTGTCCTCTTGCTGTTACGCACACCTCTAT
Source organism: Oncorhynchus gorbuscha (assembly GCF_021184085.1). NCBI lineage: Eukaryota > Metazoa > Chordata > Actinopteri > Salmoniformes > Salmonidae > Oncorhynchus > Oncorhynchus gorbuscha. The sequence continues at coordinate 37,007,500 of NC_060191.1, read as the reverse complement.
GAAGAGGGAACGCAACACCATGCTACAACTCAACTCTCCGTGAAGCGAAAGAGGTATGGACTGTAGATGTGAGTAAGGATGACAAAAGGCAGAATTGACCGCTTACTAGGAATTTCTTCATTCACACGGTAATATGGGGAAAGGGGGCTGGATGGAACCAAAGCAAAGAAAGTAAATGTCAAAGCCTCCCCTCTCCTATCTTACCTGCCTACCCACTACTTATCTAACTTAGCACCACCTGGTGCGCTAATCAAAATACAAGGGGGTGGTCCGCCCAGGTCTTACCTAGTGTGCCTAGACAGTGAATATACTATGGGTATATGTATGCCCGCGGGCCTCTTGCCTAAGCACTCCCTAGGTGCCTTCCTCCCTGGGAACAAATGAAACAGAATATTAAACAATCCACTTTACAACAAAACTGAGCATAAACTATCTCAGGCCATTAAAGAAGCTCTGACAAAACAGCAAACACACCAAAGCTGCTACCAACAACAACTAACATAATACATACCAACATGCTATATCCCTTAGCCATCAACCTCCTCTCTCAGCAATGTTCTATATCACAATCAATCGCTTCCCTGAACAACAGAACACTGGATTTTATAGCTTCAGAAGGCATTGGAAATTGGAGACAGCTGCGTCCTGACGGGGAAGCGGGGTCAGCTCTCCAATTAATCGTGGAGTCGAACAATCAGCTGCTGGGGGGTTTCAGGAAGCCATCTCCTGAACCACACTCAAATACACAAACTACAACACAGAAACTGGGGAACGTAACATCTGCACCGGGGCCTCCCACTCCTCTTTCTATTCTGGTTAGAGCCAGTTTGGGCTGTTCTGTGCACAGCGTTTTACCAGATCTTCAGTTTCTTGCCAATTTCTTGCATGAAATAGCCTTCATTTCTCAGAACAAGAATAGACTGACGAGTTTAAGAAGAAAGTCTTTGTTTCTGGCAATTTTGAGCCTGTAATCGAACCCACAAATACTGATGCTCCAGATACTCAACTAGTCTAAAGACGACAAGTTGTATTGCTTCGTTAATCAGATCAACAGTTTTCAGCTGTGCTAACATAATTGCAAAATGGTTTTCTAATGATTAATTAGCCTTTTAAAATGATAAACTTGGATTAGCTAACACGTGCCATTGGAACACAGTAGTGATGGTTGCTGAAAATGGGCATCTGTACGCCTATGTAGATATTCCATAAAAAAATCAGCAGTTACCAGCTACAATAGTCATTTACAACATTAACAATGTCTATACTGTATTTGTGATCAATTTCATGTTATTTTAATGGACAAAAAATGTGATTTTCTTTCAAAAATAAGGACATTTCTAAGTGACGCCAAACTTTTGAATGGTAGTGTATGTGTTCTGGTCTATATGTGCCCGGTCAAAAACCAAGGTTGACGAAATCACAGTAAATGGATATTGATAGATAGTGTTGTGTTCATGTCTGTTATCGTTTGTTTGGCTGATGTGGAGAGCGGACCTCACATTGATTGCTACTCATTCATCAATGCAGTTTGAACCATGTGAAATGCCAGTGGCAGTGGAAAAGGCACATGCCATTAACTCCACGCTAACAAGAGAGAAAGGACAAGGCCTCACTTTATGTCTCTGTGGAGAATGTTGCCTGTGTAGTATTTTCCATAAATATAGTCCGTTTTTGGAAAGGGCAACATGATTCAGTATAGTCCTAACAACGCATAGTTCCTCTGAAATGAATAGTTCCTATGAGGTAGAAATGCATGTCTGAAGAGACTTTGGGTAATGAATAACCAAATAAAGTGAGGAAAACTGTAGAAATAAACAGCTGTTCTCAAGCTGCATTTTAAAATATAGCCTCAGTAAACTATCTTTAGGTTTCAAACAGCTTCTTCGGTTGGTAGCTTCTAAACGTGTGATTCCTTGTTACCAAGTGGATTTCTCAGATATACTGTACTTTATATAAGTTGCATCAGCACTCAGTGGCTTAGGCGCTGTGAAAGAGCTTCACTTAAAAAGGGGCCTTGGGTGAGTCAGATACTGCATGACGCAGTCACAAAGCAAGAGATGTGTGGTTGCCCATCAGACACTGACACAGGGGAACTACATAATGGTCCAGGCTACTGGAAATTAACCATCAGGTCAAAGCAGAGCTAAAGAGCACCACCTGTCTGGATCATCAAGTACTTCTCTGTTTCCTCCAGATTGGTTTCTTGTCTTTTTTTACAGCAACACACGCACACACACACACACACACACACACACACACACACACACACACACACACACACACACACACACACACACACACACACACACACACACACACACACACACACACACACACACACACACACACACACACACACACACACACACACACACACACACACACACAGGGAAAGAGACACATGCACACAAACACACACACAGAGTCTGGCAAGTGTTCACGCCTAGTCCCAGGGACATTTATAAAAGGATCCTCTCACTGCCACTGGGCCATGACTAAGCATTCATCTAGCCCCATGCACTGTGCCATACCAGGCCTCTCTCTCTTTTAAAGGCTTTAGTCACTGCACAATCCCCTTAAATAGTCAGTGCCTCAGAAAGAGACTGATGGGGCAAAGGAGGAGATGCATGGTTGGCCATAGCACTACCTACTAGGGGACCATTACATATTTCTCCTTCACATAACAATGTGACTATGAACACAACCTTTTTGATGCAAAAAAACAACACAATTTCCTCACAAAATAACATTTGATCTCTTATGTAAATACTAATGTAGGCCATTGTTTTAATGCCAACCCTCTCTCTGCCTTGAGACGGTGACAGCCTGCAATATTGAGGGTTGATATGTGACTGGGGTAAGTGGTTTGCGTTGCATCCAGACTGTTCTTAATCACAGGGTGAGACATGGGTGCTAAGGAGCACTGCTAAGTCGGGTAAACACTCAGCCATAGAGCCTGCTCTCACGCTGACGACTCTCTAGCACAAAGCACAGGCTGCTGTGCTGATAACTCCCGTATCTGGCCAGTGTGTCAACATGGCCTCAGGTCACAGGTCAAAAAGCTCAACATCAACTCAGCATCACATTGGATTGTTCAGCTCCTTCCGAGGAGATGTGCTAAATTCACTATCATACTGAGCACACCTAGTTATTGCAGCTCCTGGATTTTCAGAATGCAGTCCTTCTGTTGACTTCACCTGTCATTATCCCAGACTGGTAGACATAGAGGTTTGTGTTTTTTGAGTGTCTTGACCATTAAGAAGATTTTGAACACTACAGACTTGTGCATACTATATCTCGCTAACGGAGATACAGAACGTGACACAATATTAGAGGAAGCAATACTGATAAATGAATATGTTGTGAGTTTTCCTATTTAAATTCAATTAATCATCGGCACAATCCTGTGTTAATGCCCAGTACTGAACCAAGAATTCACCTTCCTGGACCCAGTCAATATTTGTTCAACAGTATTGCAGAATGACCCGGAAAAAAAGCTTTTAAAAAATTTCTATAGTTGTAACCTCTAAAATTTCCGCACATATCAGGCATGCATGTCTATTTTCATTATATACATTGTTATTGTCCCAGGCCTGTTCAATTGTTTTAGCATGGCTCTACAGACAAACGTGCTCATTTTGTGTGGGCGCTGTATTGTGGTATGAGAGGATAGAAACTATAAGAATTTGGCAGGTGAAAGGTCTCGAGCTTGTGAACGATTGCTCAGCAGGGTAGACATTCAATTTTTCTATTGAAACAGTATGAAGGCCTGTGTTTATGTTAGCAGTATTTATGCTGAAAGGGTACTTTAGTGGACTCTTTGAATCAAGTGATTGACATAACATGGGGGGGGGGGGTGAGAGATGTCTGTGTTTGAGCTATCTACTGACTGTCTGAAGCCACTTGAAATATATCTGCCTCCTTGGCATTCAATAATCAATGTGCTGAGGCAATGTAGTGTGAAAACGATTTCACCATTACAATAACAAGTGCCTACTTCGTTGAATACACGGACAATAGAAGAAACTCTATTATCCAAATAATATGGACATTTCCCTTTAGCTTCAAACAGTGATAACATTGTGCTGCAACACCTACAAAACGCTGAATGGCCTACATGGCACATAAGGTAATTACATAAATATAGGACAAAATGTATTTGTTGTTATTTGATATTGCCTTTGGCATTCCATATCACCTCTGTGATGATGGATTGTCAATTTCAGGGAACAGAGGATGAGAATGGTTATCAATTATCAAAAAGGCCCAATACACTTACGTGGACAGGCACATTTTGAGCTATTTCGATGTCCTCTTTGTCCTACACTTATGATAGAGGAGAGTCGCTTCTCTGTTCCTGAAATACTACCCTCAAAATAAACCAAATAGAAATATATATCAAGGGGACACTTCTAGGTCCGTAAAATGAGTCTAAAAGCTAAAGCTAGTACTGAAAATAAGGGATGGGCACGTTACAGTGTCACTGGACCAAAACGCTGTAGGGAGGTTGAGGAAGTCGGGGGATAGTCATTGAATTATTTAGTCAAATGGATTATCTCGGTTTTAGAACCAACTATTCTGGAGAGTTGCCATGAAACGTCCCAAGCCGTACTTGGCTATCGTGACCCTGCAGATCTCAGGAGGGAAAACAAACGTAAGAGATCATGCATGCTGATGGAATCAAAAATAATTATCCAAGATACATATATCAGATCAAGGTCCAATTTAGATTTGATGGAGTTGTAAAACAATTACTGTTCCTATAAAACTATCACTTTGCCAATGAAAGGATGTCTTGTGGATAAGCAGGGAAGTGATAGATACAACAAAGACATCTACATTACATATTTCACCGTTGCATACAGAAGGAAAGCAGACATGTCATACTTGGCTTTTTATTCGTTAAGCCACATTGTGCTTAATTCGTTCTCTGCTCATCACTGTCAGTCAACTATTATGTAGTAGACCTGCAGAACATTGCATTGCACAACAGCTCTCCTTGTCAATGTCGATCTTTATGAGATTAAAACTAACATGGAATCGCTCTTTAATGACTGAATGGCACTGAAGTAAGTAAATGATGATCTGTACAAGCGTATGATTGACACAGAAATTGAACACAGGGAAAATGCATGATCTTAAAAGCCTCGGTGATGTCATATTGTCACACAGGCCGGCTCCATAGATGTACACTATGCTGGCCGTTTATCTGTGACGTATGTTGAGAGCTCTCGGGGCGGGGGGAGGGGACACGTGGTACGCACAAAGCTTAGCCTCAGGGAGCCAAGGTTATGATCTCAGCCAGTGATGAAATAGGCAAAATAGATCTAATTAAATAGCAGCAACATTGTAGCAAGCCATGTGTTGCAACAATGATAAGGCTGGTCAAGTTACAGGCCACACACATAGCCACCTGGATATCAGATGTTTAACCTCCAACCAATAGCACTAAAATACACACAAGTGAAAAATCTAAAAAGAGGCTGCGAGAAAGTGACGCAAACACCAATGAATCATATACAAATGGTTTCTTGGAAATTGTTTGGTTTGAATTAATATTTTCTTTTAAGATCAAGATCATGGAGTTTAGTATGTTCAGAACGATTTCATGTTGGTGACAAGGTACTCAGTTTGCTGTTGAGTTCTTGTTTGTCCATATATCTTTCTATGGGGTCTCTTTTCTAAATCTGTCCTTGGAGGGGAAGTTCTATCTAGAGCTCAGCACCCTGATTATTCCGAAATAATTCTAATACATTCTCAGGGAGAAATCTTTGGGAAATATTCTGTGTAGTCTAACACCAATCACACAACTGATCACTAACCTCCACCAATCCATGTTTTCTTTAGGTAGTCACCTGGAATGTATTTCAATTAACAGGTGTGCCTTGTTAAAAGTTCATTTGTGGAATTTATTTCCTTCTTAATGAGCCAATCAGTTGTGTTGTGACAAGGTAGGGTTGGTACACAGAAGATATCCCTATTTGTTAAAAAACCATGTCCATATTACAGCAAGAACAGCTCAAATAAGCAAAGAGAAACGACAGTCCATTATTACTTGATGTCGAGAGTCATTGCGCGCTGACTCAGTACCGCCTGAGGAGCCGCATGGCAGTGCCATCAATCAGACCACGATCAATCATAGCGCCTGGCCTCCAAAGAGGGAGAGAGCTGAGGATCCACTTCTATTGGTGGTCACCAGACAGGTAAGCTCCTCCAGAGAGCCAGGGCATGGAGGCTCGTGCCATGGATCACAGCCCAGTGGAGTTGAACACTCCAGGTGACAGCGGGAGATAGTTGAGGACAATTGCACACCCCACTCTATTGGGCGAGTGTGTTAGAACGACTAAAATATTGCCACAGTCGATAGGTCAAGTGGTTAGAATAGCAAATACATACAGTGCCTTGCGAAAGTATTTGGACCCCTTGAACTTTGCGACCTTTTGCCACATTTCAGGCTTCAAACATAAAGATATAAAACTGTATTTTTTTGTGAAGAATCAACAACAAGTGGGACACAATCATGAACTGCAATGACATTTATTGGATATTTCAAACTTTTTTAACAAATCAAAAACTGAAATATTGGGCGTGCTAAATTATTGACAACATGGAGTAGTTACCATTCCAGAACCATTTTAGCTTTTATTCATCAAAAAGTGATGCCCAGCAAACAAGATCATAGCCAGTGCTATAGAAGAAAAAAAATTCAAACAGTAATGTAATTTCATTTGCCAATAAGCTATTCCCTGGCTGTATAATTACTGATTTATATTTTGATGAGACTTGCCAGAAAAACAGATTACCAGGATGATCATTAGACCCATAATTACAGACAGATAAATATGCACCATAAACAAGTATGACAAGCACGTCTCACCTATTAGGGACTCAATACAACATTACATCATCGCAGGCTAATTCAGTGATTTTCAGTCAAAGCCATTGAAAACATTATAGCATTTTCATCATTAGGGGCATGCAATTTCTAATGTACAATGGGGCAAAAAAGTATTTAGTCTGCCACCAATTGCAAGTTCTCCCACTTAAAAAGATGAAAAGTAATTTTCATCATTGGTACACTTCAACTATGAAAGACAAAAAGAGAAAATAAAATCCAGAAAATCACATTGTAGGATTCTTAAGGAATTTATTTGCAAATGATGGTGGAAAAAGTGAAAAGTGGTTCTTGTGTCAACATAAAACACAAATCTGGGTAGCAACCCATGGTTAGTAGTAAGAAAGACCTTTGGAGTTGTGTCTTTTTCTGCGTGGAAATGTCTGATTTTAATAGAGGGGGATTGAGGGTTGCATCAATGAAACATTGCCCTTTACAAGCACAGTCTAAAAGTTTATTAGGGGGGAGTTGAGGAGAATATATCAAAAGAAAATGCAATTATGAAGAAGAAATCATTAGTGTAATACATCAGGGGTGTATCAATATAACACTTAACATGTCATGTCATTTCATCTCTTTATATCATGCAGAATTTTAAAGGGATACTGTGAGATTCTGTCAGTTAAGCCATTTCTACTGACCCAGAGTCAAACTAACTCGTGGATACAATTGTACAGTATGTCTCTGTGTGCAGTATGAAGTTAAAGGTACAATGGGATTTGCTCATCAGATCACTGATGGCTCAAAGAACCAATCACAAAACGTATTTTGGAGACAGACAGGTCCAGTGGTGAATGAGGTGAGCCTCTCTCCTCCTTATAAGGCTCCACTTGCCCACCCACTGCTCATTCTCAGGTCCTGCCGATAGTGTTGAGTATTGGCCAAAAATAAAGTTTTGCTTCGAGTATCATATATTTTCTACTTCACAGTCTCCGTTGGTAGCTAGCCTCACATGGCTTGGTTAGCTCATGCTGCAAGGCTTTAGCTAACTTGGCTAGCTAGCTGGATGTCTAGCTAACCACACTACAAAGGGCTAGCTCTCGCTGTAGGAATTAGTTAATCTAGGTAACGTGCCACAGGGCTGGCTAAACCAAACTTGCTTTTCAACCTGGAAAGGTCACATTGCTAGCTATCCTCTGTGTTGAGCTCAACCAACGCTCATCCGTGCCAAGCTGAGTAGACCAGTTTCCCTAGTTTCACAGCTCGACAGTCAAGAGACGCGCTTCGTTCATCGAAAGACAAATTAGCTGTGAGGCGAATGCTAGTTAGCTCACACTTTGCTCGAGGAATATTATTTCTCGGAGCCATGGAGCCTGCTACCACTAAATAGGGAGAACTGAGCAGGGCCCAGTTTCTCAAAAGCATCTTAGGCTAAGTTCATCGTAAGAACTTTCGTAGGAGCGTCGTCAAATCTCAGAGCTGTTTTGAAAAACCATCGTTACTACAATGGCACTTGAAAATGCTCATCATTTACCAACTGCCTCAAACCGCTCGTAGAGTAGCTAAGTGCTTTGTTAAATGCATTTTTCCTTACCGTGTCACTTTATACACAGAAGATAGAATCAATATGTTTATCTGTCTCTCTGTGAGCGCTGATAATTTTACAACAAAGTTGACTACAAATAAGTCTTTGTAATTGATGCAAACAATAGAAGGATAAAAAGATGGAAAGGAAAAACAAGATGACTCCATACAAATATAAATAACCTAGGCCCACAGGCTACATAGGCCTACATAATTCAATAATATTGAAATAAATGTCATGTTTATTCAATTGAGTTCTATTTTGCAAATTGTAGGCTATTGTCTGTTATTTTTGTTTCAATATATTACATGGTCCTGTAGCTCAGTTGGTAGAGCATGGCGCTTGTAACGCCAGGGTAGTGGGTTCGATCCCTGGGACCACCCATACGTAGAATGTATGCACACATGACTGTAAGTCGCTTTGGATAAAAGCGTCTGCTAAATGGCATATATTATTATATTATTATTTACATGATGATGTTCCAAATTTTGATTTTGAGCATTATTATGCGGTAAGCGTTAGAATAAGCCGCCTCAATATTTGCAGCCATATGCAATAATATCTTTCTAGGAGTCAGTATTGTGGAATAATTATAATGTTAAGTGAAGATTTGAATGGAGAAAGCTGATCTGACAGTAGCACTGCCTTTCTTTCGATCCTATCAGTATCGAGACATGCCTCAACAACGCACTCGTTACATCTTTGGGAAACGCATGTTACATCTTCGGCCGTTGTAGGAAAGATGCATCGTTAAAACACATAGAAGCCTACATTCCATCCCTTTCGGGAAACCAAGCCCCTAGTCTCCTGCCCCTGCCACAGCACCGGCGGCACACCCTTGTCCATGCGGGGCTATGATAGCAGGCAAAGATACACACCCCTTAAGCATCGTCTGCTTGGTGTCCGAGTAATTTGAGCTGGTCAGTGTGTAGGTAATCCTTTCTAACTGCTTTTTTGAAAGATATCACCTAGTAGAACTGCGTAAGTGTTGATCTCCACTTTCTGGAGGACAGAGTTTTGAAATCAGTGTAATTAGAGTATGATAGCTAAGGAGATGTATAAAATTCTGGCGTTTTATTGCAAATATGCAGACGAGTCGAAAAGAGAACACACAGAAGGCGGTTGTAAAATGTCATGCAGGTGAAAGAGGACCCAAAAGCGACTTGGCGAAAACAGAGTCTTTAATCCAGTAAAGTGAATACAAACAAAAAAACACAACTTTCACTCGAAATGACGAGGACAAACTGGAGACTCGATCTTGAACAGCAGGTGAACAGCAGGTTGCCTCGGGAAGGCACTTGAACCAGACAGACTCAGACACCTGCTCACCACGCAGCATCTGAGGAAAACACGACACGACAGGGCGATACACAAACACAGCACGGTGAAATCTAGACAAGGAACCGACAGGACAGGAACGGAACACAAAGGAAGAAATAGGGACTCTAATCAGGGAAAGGATCGGGAACAGGTGTGGGAAGACTAAATGATTGATTAGGGGAATAGGAACAGCTGGGAGCAGGAACGGAACGATAGAGAGAAGAGAGAGCGAGAGAGTGAGAGAGGGAGGGGGAGAGAGAGGGATAGAAAGAGGAAAGAACCTAATAAGACCAGCAGAGGGAAACGAATAGAATGGGAAGCACAGGGACAAGACAAGATAATAAATGACAAAACATGACAGTACCCCCCACTCACCGAGCGCCTCCTGGCGCACTCGAGGAGGAATCCTGGCGGCAACGGAGGAAATCATCAATGAGTGAACGGTCCAGCACGTCCCGAGACGGAACCCAACTCCTCTCCTCAGGACCGTAACCCTCCCAATCCACTAAGTATTGGTGACCCCGTCCCCGAGAACGCATGTCCATGATCTTATGTACCTTGTAAATAGGTGCGCTCTCGACAAGGACGGGAGGGGGAGGGAAGACGAACGGGGTGCGAAGAAAGGGCTTAACACAGGAGACATGGAAGACAGGATGGACGCGACGAAGATGTGCAACAGCGACAGGATTGACGACCTGGGAGACACGGAACGGACCAATGAACCGCGGAGTCAACTTACGAGAAGCTGTCGTAAGAGGAAGGTTGCGAGTGGAAAGCCACACTCTCTGGCCGCAACAATACCTTGGACTCTTAATCCTGCGTTTATTGGCGGCTCTCACAGTCTGTGCCCTGTAACGGCAAAGTGCAGACCTCACCCTCCTCCAGGTGCGCTCACAACGTTGGACAAACGCTTGAGCGGAGGGAACGCTGGACTCGGCAAGCTGGGATGAGAACAGAAGGCTGGTAACCCAGACTACTCTGAAACGGAGATAACCCGGTAGCAGACGAAGGAAGCGATTGTGAGCGTATTCTGCCCAGGGGAGCTGTTCTGCCCAAGACGCAGGGTTTCTGAAAGAAAGGCTGTATGCGACCAATCGTCTGATTGGCCCTCTCTGCTTGACCGTTAGACTGGGGATGAAACCCGGAAGAGAGACTGACGGACGCACCAATCAAACGACAGAACTCCCTCCAAAACTGTGACGTGAATTGCGGGCCTCTGTCTGAAACGGCGTCTAACGGGAGGCCATGAATTCTGAATACATTCTCGATAATGATTTGTGCCGTCTCCTTAGCGGAAGGAAGTTTAGCGAGGGGAATGAAATGTGCCGCCTTAGAGAACCTATCGACAACCGTAAGAATCACAGTCTTCCCCGCAGACAAAGGCAGACCGGTAATGAAGTCTAGGGCGATGTGAGACCATGGTCGAGAAGGAATGGGGAGCGGTCTGAGACGACCGGCAGGAGGAGAGTTACCCGACTTAGTCTGCGCAGTCCGAACAAGCAGCCACGAAACGGCGCGTGTCACGCTCCTGAGTCGGCCACCAAAAGCGCTGGCGAATAGACGCAAGAGTGCCTCGAACACCGGGATGACCAGCTAACTTGGCAGAGTGAGCCCACTGAAGAACAGCCAGACGAGTGGAAACAGGAACGAAAGGAGGTTACTAGGACAGCGCGCGGCGGACGCAGTGTGCGTGAGTGCTTGCTTAAATTCCCCAGACTGTTAACCCGACAACACGCCCATAAGGAAGAATCCCCTCGGGATCAGTAGAAGCCACAGAAGAACTAAACAGACGGGATAAGGCATCAGGCTTGGTGTTCTTGCTACCCGGACGGTAAGAAATCACAAACTCGAAACGAGCGAAAAACAAAGAGCTTGACGGGCATTAAGTCGTTTGGCAGAACGGATGTACTCAAGGTTCTTATGGTCTGTCCAAACGACAAAAGGAACGGTCGCCCCCTCCAACCACTGTCGCCATTCGCCTAGGGCTAAGCGGATTTCACGGTTACCCACATCATAGTTGCGCTCAGATGGCGACAGGCGATGAGAAAAATAAGCGCAAGGATGAACCTTATCGTCAGACTGGAAGCGCTGGGATAGAATGGCTCCCACGCCTACCTCTGAAGCGTCAACCTCGACAATGAATTGTCTAGTGACGTCAGGAGTAACGAGGATAGGAGCGGACGTAAAACGTTCTTTTAGAAGATCAAAAGCTCCCTGGGCGGAACCGGACCACTTAAAACACGTCTTGACAGAAGTAAGAGCTGTGAGAGGGGCAGCAACTTGACCGAAATTACGAATGAAACGCCGATAGAAATTAGCGAAACTAAAAAGCGCTGCAACTCGACACGTGACCTTGGAACGGGCCAATCACTGACAGCTTGGACCTTAGCGGAATCCATCTGAATGCCTTCAGCGGAAATAACGGAACCGAGAAAAGTAACGGAGGAGACATGAAAAGAGCACTTCTCAGACTTTACGTAGAGACAATTCTCTAAAAGGCGCTGTAGAACACGTCGAACGTGCTGAACATGAATCTCGAGTGACGGAGAAAAAATCAGATATCGTCAAGATAGACAAAAACAAAGATGTTCAGCATGTCTCTCAGAACATCATTAACTAATGCCTGAAAAACAGCTGGCGCATTGGCGAGACCAAACGGCAGAACCCGGTACTCAAAATGCCCTAACGGAGTGTTAAACGCCGTTTTCCACTCGTCCCCTCTCTGATGCGCACGAGATGGTAAGCGTTACGAAGGTCCAACTTAGTAAAGCACCTGGCTCCCTGCAGAATCTCGAAGGCTGATGACATAAGGGGAAGCGGATAACGATTCTTAACCGTTATGTCATTCAGCCCTCGATAATCCACGCAGGCGCAGAGTACCGTCCTTCTTCTTAACAAAAAGAACCCCGCCCCGGCCGAGAGGAAGAAGGCACTATGGTACCGGCGTCCAAGAGACACAGACAAATAATCCTCGAGAGCCTTACGTTCGGGAGCCGACAGAGAGTATAGTCTACCCCGAGGAGGAGTGGTCCCCGGAAGGAGATCAATACTACAATCATACGACCGGTGAGGAGGAAGGGAGTTGCGCAGATCATGATATTCCTCCGGCACTCCTGTCAAATCGCCAGGTTCCTCCTGAGAAGTAGGGACAGAAGAAACGGGAGGGATGGCAGACATTAAACACTTCACATGACAAGAAACGTTCCAGGATAGGATAGAATTACTAGACCAATTAATAGAAGGATTATGACATACTAGCCAGGGATGACCCAAAACAACAGGTGTAAACGGTGAACGAAAAATCAAAAAAGAAATAGTCTCACTGTGGTTACCAGATACTGTGAGGGTTAAAGGTAGTGTCTCAAATCTGATACTGGGAAGATGACTACCATCTAAGGCGAACATGGGCGTAGGCTTCTCTAACTCTCTGAAAGGAATGTCATGTTTCCGAACCCATGCTTCGTCCATGAAACAACCCTCAGCCCCAGAGTCTATCAAGGCACTACATGTAGCACCCGAACCGGTCCAGCGTAGATGGACCGACAAAGTAGTACAGGATCTTGATGGAGAGACTTGAGTAGTAGCGCTCACCTGTAGCCCTCCGCTTACAGATGAGCTCTGGCTTTTACTGGACATGAATTAACAAAATGTCCAGCAACTCCGCAATAGAGGCACAGGCGGTTGGTGATCCTCCGTTCCCTCTCCTTAGTCGAGATGCGAATCCCTCCCAGCTGCATGGGCTCAGACTCTGAGCCAGAGGAGGGAGATGGTTGCGATGCGGAGCAGGGAAACACCGTTGATGCGAGCTCTCTTCCACGAGCCCGGTGACGAAGATCTACCCGTCGTTCTATGCGGATGGCGAGAGCAATCAAAGAGTCCACATCTGAAGGAACCTCCCGGGAGAGAATCTCATCCTTAATCACTGCGTGGAGTCCCTCCAGAAAACGAGCGAGCAGCGCCGGCTCGTTCCACTCACTAGAGGCAGCAAGAGTGCGAAACTCAATAGAATAATCCGTTATGGACCGTTCACCTTGGCATAAGGAAGCCAGTGCCCTAGAAGCCTCCCTACCAAAAACTGAACGGTCAAAAACCCGAATCATCTCCTCTTTAAAGTTCTGGAACTTGTTAGAGCAATCAGCCCTTGCCTCCCAGATAGCTGTGCCCCATTCTCGAGCCCGGCCAGTAAGGAGTGAAATGACGTAAGCAACCCGAGCTCTCTCTAGAGTATGTGTTGGGTTGAGAGAGAACACAATCTCACACTGCGTGAGAAAGGAGCGGCACTCAGTGGGCTGCCCGGAGTAGCAAGGTGGGTTATTAACCCTAGGTTCTGGAGGCTCGGCAGGCCAGGAAGTAACAGGTGGCACGAGACGTAGACTCTGGAACTGTCCAGAGAGGTCGGAAACCTGAGCGGCCAGGTTCTCCACGGCATGGCGAGCAGCAGACAATTCCTGCTCGTGTCTGCCGAGCATGGCTCCTTGGATCTTGACGGCAGTGTAACGAGCGTCTGAAGTCGCTGGGTCCATTCCTTGGTCGGTTCCTTCTGTCATGCAGGTGAAAGAGGACCCAAAAGCGACTTGCGAAAACAGAGTCTTTAATCCAGTAAAGTGAATACAAACAAAAAACACAACTTTCACTCGAAATGACGAGGACAAACTGGAGACTCGATCTTGAACAGCAGGTGAACAGCAGGTTGCCTCGGGAAGGCACTTGAACCAGACAGACTCAGACACCTGCTCACCACGCAGCATCTGAGGAAAACACGACACGACAGGGCGATACACAAACACAGCACGGTGAAATCTAGACAAGGAACCGACAGGACAGGAACGGAACACAAAGGAAGAAATAGGGACTCTAATCAGGGGAAAGGATCGGGAACAGGTGTGGGAAGACTAAATGATTGATTAGGGGAATAGGAACAGCTGGGAGCAGGAACGGAACGATAGAGAGAAGAGAGAGCGAGAAAGTGAGAGAGGGAGGGGGAGAGAGAGGGATAGAAAGAGGGAAAGAACCTAATAAGACCAGCAGAGGGAAACGAATAGAATGGGAAGCACAGGGACAAGACAAGATAATAAATGACAAAACATGACAGTAAAACACCTGTCTCCGGATTACATCTTCAAACTAAGGGCAACAATGACATCCGTGACAGAGAGGGAGATGCGTCCATCCATGTAGACTTGTTGTTTGATAATATAAACATTTTATCCATTTTCAATTCATTTGGAGAGAAAAAAAACAGCTGGACTGAAGATTTTATTTTGTCTGTGGAAAAAGAAAACGGGAGTTCATTCAAACAACCGCACTACCCTTGAATGTCATATACATTTGAATACTAGTTAGCTACATTTTCAGATATTACACATTACTACTTTTGTCAGAAAGTCATAATTAAATTGTTACCAGCAGCACAGTTGTCGTCAACAATGCTCTGGATAACATAAAAACAGCCTAACCAGCTCTGCTAGTGCAAGTAAAATGGGCTGAGGGAGTTGTTCTCTCATTTGTGTCTAGAAATAGATAACATGCTAGCCAACGTTAGGTAGTTATCTTGGGTGCTTGACGGCTGTTGTTCGGTTAGAACTTTTGGATCAACCCAACTTTGCGGCCAGAGCATCCATTGTGTGCTATGAACGCTCCGAGAGCAAAATGCTCTGAATTTGCGAACGGCCAATCTGACAACGCTCTGAGTTTACGAACGCACAGAGCACACTGGCACTCCAGATTAAATTTACTAACACACCCATAGTATAAGCTCGCCTTTAGCCTTGAATCTTTGTTTGTTTAGTACATAGCCTCACATGTGTCCTGTGATGGGTGGGACTAAAGCTTAGAAGTGTGTGAACGATGCTGAATAGGAGTAGACAAAGAAAAGGTTTTCAGCACAGTGGTTCCTTAATTAAAAGTTTTGAGATTATTCTGCGGGATTTAGAGGTCATTTGTGGTTTAGTACGGTACCCTGCGTCACTGCTTCATTTGCGCCAGACCAACGCAAGGCCTGACAATGAATGATATAATCCAACAATTGAGCACAACTTTAAAATTTAATTTCAATTAACTGAATGATGAGGATGAAGACTGAATTTAGAACAATAGTGTAAGAATTGCTATTCCTCTGTCCTGCACTCACACCCGAAAAAATACACGTATTTTTTTGTTTCTACTTGCTCAGAAGAAGCTATAACTGGACTGTAGCCTATTACTTACTAAAACTGTTGTTACACTAAGGTTTTTCTCCTAAGAGAAACAAAAATGTTCAATTATATTCCATTATATTCTTAAGCTATATGTGTTGACTGAATATAAGCAAGTGATGTCTACTAAATAATCAAGTTGGTGGCCCAGTCATATAGCCTTGGCACCTACATACAGCTGAGTGACTCACTCATGCATGGCTTTGGATCAAAATAAATAAGAACCAACATTCTTTCTGATAGTCTTTAATAAAGAAATGTTTTGGTTATCCTGACCTGGATGCCATGTATTATAGTCTCTAAAAGGAAAAATATTACCACAGTCTCTTGCGCATGTCATTTTACAGATTTGCCCTAACAAAAAGTGCCCCTTAGATATAGATTGCAAAATAGTTGGGGAGAGATTCTTTATGGCACATGGTATGTGAAATGAGACGCAATTTTCCGATCCTTCTGATCAGTGCTAAAGGTCAAATTCTCTCCATTGCCCACATGCACTTTAAACATTTGGAAAATAAAGTATTTAAAGGCTGACATTGGTTGATTTTATGCATTAATTAATTACAATCGATTTAGCTGACATGTTGCGATTCATCTGAAGGAGGTGCACATGGGCCTATTTATATAATGAGTACGAATTCAGAGGGCAGAAATCATTAAATCATTTGACCTCTCACTAAAGCTGTCAGTCATACAAAGTTATACTTAAATCCGAACTGGTTTTGCAGCACGCAGGTTCCAGATTGCCTTCGCCGATCGCTCATCATCTTCAACCATCAGTGAGTCGATGGCTGAAATAGTCTCGCTGGAAATGGAATACCACGGTAGATGCTTTTTGGTTGATCGTCAAACGGTCGGAGAGCGACCAGTTTAAATTATATGAGCAAAAAATATTCCATTTTATTTGGAGTGGCAAGCCAAAAGCATTAGACAGAGTTAATGAGTACTTGAGGTCACGAGAAAGTCTTGACACGCGTGCTCTCCCTTATGTAAGGAATTAGACACTTTACCATGTTTATTATGTACTGTAGGCTATGTTTACTTGTCAGACTGCACAGTGGCCTAATAAACAATAGTAAACAAAATGGTTTTGAATTCAATATTCATAACATAATAACATATTTCTACTGGGTAGATGTTGTGTTTTTAGTTGTTGGCCAATATTAAAAACACTCAAATGTCATCCAATTGTCATCCAATTGTTATAATAGGATTCTCAAACCAAAACGTCTCGATGGAGGGGAGTAAAGGCAGAGAATGATGCATTGAAGAGAGCGATGAACGAGATGGAGTCACAATCCATGCCAGGTACCCCTGTGAGCACTGGAACTCCACCTCCTGTTTGTGGACTCTGCAAACAACGTGTCCTTGATGAAAATACCCGTCTACTGGTGGAAAAATCACCCTGATTAATTATGTGCTCCCGAAAGGCGCAGCGATCTAAGGCACTGCATCGCAGATCACTATCACAATATTAAAAACGAAGGAATCAGTCATAAAAAATGTATACTTAAATCCAAACTGGTTGGAGATTCTAAGAGTAAATCAAATCAAATCACATTTTATTTGTCACATACACATGGTTAGCAGATGTTAATGCGAGTGTAGCGAAATGCTTGTGCTTCTAGTTCCGACAATGCAGTAATAACCAACAAGTAATCTAGCTAAAAATTCCAAAACTACTACCTTATAGACACAAGTGTAAGGGGATAAAGAATATGTACATAAGATATAGGAATGAGTGATGGTACAGAGCGACATAGGCAAGATACAGTAGATGGTATTGAGTGCAGTATATACATATGAGATGAGTATGTAAACAAAGTGGCATAGTGAAAGTGGCTAGTTATACATGTATTACATAAGGATGCAGTAGATGATATAGAGTACAGTATATACGTATACATATGAGATGAATAATGTAGGGTATGTAAACACTATATTAGGTAGCATTGTTTAAAGTGGCTAGTGATATATTTTACATCATTTCCCATCAATTTCCATTATTAGAGTGGCT
This sequence comes from Oncorhynchus gorbuscha, assembly GCF_021184085.1. NCBI lineage: Eukaryota > Metazoa > Chordata > Actinopteri > Salmoniformes > Salmonidae > Oncorhynchus > Oncorhynchus gorbuscha. The sequence goes on along the minus strand of NC_060191.1, from coordinate 36,989,549 downwards.
GGACGCAATACGGAACATATCCCTGTCCACGTGATGGAAGCAGTCTTGGAGTGTGGAATCAGATTGGTCGGTCCAGCGTTGAACAGACCTCAGCGCGGGAGCTTCTTGTTTTATTTTCTGTCTGTAGGCAGGGATCAACAAAATGGAGTTGTGGTCAGCTTTTCCGAAAAGAGAGCGGGGCAGGGCCTTATATGCGTCGCGGAAGTTGGAATAGCAATGATCCAAGGTTTTTCCAGCCCTGGTTGCGCAATCGATATGCTGATAACATTTAGGGAGTCTTGTTTTCAGATTAGCCTTGTTAAAATCCCCAGCTACAATGAATGCAGCCTCCGGATATATGGATTCCAGTTTGCAAAGAGTCAAATAAAGTTTGTTCAGAGCCATCGATGTGTCTACTTGGGGGGGAATATATACGGCTGTGATAATAAAATAAAATTCCCTTGGTAGATAATGCAGTCGACATTTGATTGTGAGGAATTCTAAATCAGGTGAACAGAAGGACTTGAGTTCCTGTATGTTGTTGTGGCAACACCACGTCACGTTAACCATGAAGCATACGCCCCCCCATGGTCATAAAGTCTAGATAATTTTTCAAGCTGTTCAAACATTCATAGATGAACAGCAGGTTCAAATAATATAAACAGTGGCTATAGAGGGTGCCAATAGGAACACGGCCGGCACTGAGTATGCACACAATGATATGGTTGAATAGTGTGATAGAAAAATGACATATTGCCCTGGTTTGTTTGATATTAACAGTTAGCAATTAATACTTAACAAATAGGTAGATATTTCTGTTCTGTTCAATTCTGTGTTTCTGTAAACAGATCGTTTCCACTCTACCTTCCTGGCATCTGGTAAACTAAGCCGGGTTGGGGGTAAAACAACATCCTGTGTAAATAACCAAGGTGGCTTATGGGAAGGTTAGAAATGACTGAATAAGCTTTTTTTATGCCCTATATAACATCTGTTTTTCATATTCAGTTAGACTGTTACACTGTTGGGCTGACTGGTCTCATTATTGCAATAATTAATTGATATTAAGTGAAGATGATTGTTTGAAGAAATGACCAAGTCTCTCTCAGTACTGAATTTACACAATAATAGTCAGATTGATATAATAGTTTGATTCAAACATTCACAAGCTTTGCAATAATAATTATTTCCCTAATAATCTTAATAATCCCTAATATTTCCCTAATAATCTTTATATGACACATCTGAAAGCAGGCTACCTGATGGGATTTTTATGAATGCACAAAATCGGCAATCAAAATAAATGTTCTACCACAGCGATCACATCATTTTTGGGATGCCTATTTGATTCTGAGTTCAGACATATAAGGTTTGAATTTGAAACGATTTACGGATGTACAGTATACTTTCAGATTGGTTGACGTAGCCTATGTCAGCTGACGTAGCCTTGCAAGCCCATCTTGGGATCTGTCTATTTTGCTTAATTCGATTCCACATTTAATAACCTTTTGAGCCGCTGAAAAGCTTGGAGTTGAAATACAGTGTCTCTCCTGCAAAACTGCTTTGCTGATTGCTCTTACATCTGCAAAGTGAGTGAGTGAACTGCACATACTGTCAGTCCACCATTCATGCCTACATTTTGCCCCGGGGTTATCCAAGGTAATATTGTTCCCGACCCCACATTTATGCTTAAGGTCAGCAGCAAATACAACTGTCTCACCTTAGAGCTTATGGCTTTCCACCCCACTACCCATCACTTCTACAGAAGAAGAGCATGTCCACCGTTTATGTCAGTACACGCTTTGCACATCTATTTGGATAGAACAAGAGCATTCCATAAGAGTGACCAACTCTTTGTGTCAACGGCTTATAATAGCAAGGGTTTACATCCCCCAGGGGAACTGTGGGCTCATCCCACCAGTGGTATGGCTACTGTAACTCTTGAAAAGGCATCTCTTCACAAGAGATTTGCGAGGCGGCATGTTGAGCCACCCCTCAGGATTGTTTTACCGACTGGATTTCACTGCACGTTCCTTGGTGCATACTGTTCGTTGGTGCATACTGTCCTCAGTGTCGGGGCCCTGGTTACGTGGAGCATGTCTGAGATATGGGAGTTGGCCATATCCCATTGTGGGACATCAAGAGGAGTATTTGAAGTAAAACTTTGGGATACTTGCATAACCCCGGTTTATGATAATTTGAGTGAGCAGTCTCTTCACATTTCCCTGCTCTCAAGAGCAGAAGGAAGAAAAGCATGCTTGAGAAGGGAGGATGAGTGGTGCTTGATAAGAAGGAGGACTCACCTCATTCGCCACACAACCTGTCTGTAACAAACCTTGTGTGGTAGGCTCTTCAAGCCGTTGGTGATCTGCTGAGTGAATCCCATTGTGAGACATCTCAAACATATTATTAAATGTTTTTTACCATTATTTAACTAGGCAAGTAAGTTAAGAACAAATTCTTATTTTCAATGATGGCCTAGGAACAATGGTTTATCTGCCTTGTTGAGGGGCAGAACGACAGATTTTTACCTTGTCAGCTCAGGGATTTGATCTTGCAACTTTTCGTTTACTAGTCAAATGCTCTAACCACTAGGCAAGCAACCCTACACCTCGTGAGAGAATTCTAACAAGCGTTACTACAATGACTATAATCTAGCATAGCTGTAGACTTCCAGTGATTGCGCTAATGCTAGTTAGCATTGGCTTGGGAAACTACCTTCATACTGCATGCAGAGACATAAAAATGGTATCCATGACTTCATCTGGCTCTGGGTATCGTAAAAAAAAGTGCAATATGCCAGTGATATCCTTGCTAGTGTGTCATTTATAGTATTTTATGTAGGCTTTTACAGTCTGCAGGTATAGGACTGACAGAGGTCTTGCAGCCCTCAGGTTTTTCAGATGCTGAAGTGAACTAATGACTGGGGGTCAGCTTGTGAGGAGTTCATTGACTATCACCAGCCATTTTACCAGATAGGAAGTCAACATCAATTACATGGGGACATTTCTTCAGAGCAATCAGAAGTCCCCTAGCAGAAATGTTTTTGATCACCCCAAGGACACTGCTTTCAACCTTTAAACTCACATTTCACGCTGAGCCTAATGTGTTGCATGCATACAGACAGACGCTAACCAGCCATGGGTCCCAGAGGACAGCAAAGACAGAGAATAATTAAATGTGATTTCATACAGCCTCTGTTGGAATAGAAACACTCTTGTTTTAGCTTAACAAAAGACTCATCAATTTCAAACACTGCTGGTGTTCCAGAGATCATCCTCTTTGTAGTTGATTAGGTGCATTAAACTGTGACTGTCTCTCATCAAGCTGATGCAAAATGGATCAAACGTGATATCAAACCTCATTCAGGACACAGACACCGATGGTAGGCTATGCCCATGTTAACACTACGCTGCTCAAAGGACTTTGAAGATAAATGTCCTGTACGGCTCTCTGGCAACCTACAAACGTTTATAAAACATGAAGTATTTAGTGTTCTGTTCATTCTGTATTGTTTTGTTACCTGTCCTCAACTCGCATAGCACTGTAATGAGACTGGGAACAAAAGTAAAGGGATTATCAACCCTAAATTATGCAAAATCAATGAAGCCAACTCGGGCATGGACAAATTTTCTGAATGGTTCCAGATAAATATATTATCTTTCAATATAAAAAAAATCCAACTTATTGTATTCACTAGGAAGAATAAGAAATATTGTTAAAAAAAAATAAAAAAAAAAAAGAGCCAGAATCTCAATTGGTGGGAATGATTTGGAACAAGTCACACCCACTTAGAGTCCTTGGAGTTCTAATTGATAAAAAGTTATCCTGGAAAGATCTTATTCAAATTGTCCGTAGCAAACTGATGAAATATGTCTGTATCATCAGAAAGATTAGTGGTTTGGTTCATCGGGCTTGCTTCCTAACTCTATACTATACCATAATTGACTCATATCTCATATACTGTAATATTGTCTGGGCCAGTACATATGCCTCCTACCTACACAAAATACTCATCATTCAAAATGAATTTGCAAGAGCAACCACCTCCTTTAATTACCTGGCTCCATCTGTACCTTTGTTTAAGAAACTCAAAATCTTGTCTATTTACAACATTAACGTACGCCAATTATGCATTTTCATCTGCAAATACTCATAGCTTCCAGACAGTTTACCTCAACCCTTATATGAATTATCCGTCTTTATATAACACAAGACACTGCGAAACACCCTCCCCACTGCCTTAACATCATACAATACTCTGGAGTTATTATACATTGCCAAAAATTCTCTATCAGATACAGATTAACCAAAGGCCCAACAATACAATACTCATGTGCACACACGTAATTAAACAAAACATATACATACTGTATCTTGTTTTTGTGATTGCTGATTGGTCCATTTGTACATTTATGATTAGTGGGTTTTGTTATCTGCTTTAACAAACCTTTTTATAGGTTTGTACTCATGTATTGTATATTGTTTTCTTGTGGTGTGGTTTTCATATAAGCTCTTGGGATTCCAACCACACCTCCCACATTATATTTTTTAATACATTACAGGTCCAAAGTTTTAGAACACCTACTCATTCAAGGGATTTTCTTTATTTGTACTATTTTCTACATTGTAGATTAGTGAAGACATCAAAACTATGAAATAACACATATGGAATCATGTAGTAACCAAAAAGTGTTAAACAAATCAAAATATATTCTATATTTGAGATTCTTCAAATAGCCACCCTTTGCCTTGGCATTCTCTCAAACAGCTTCACCTGGGATGCCTTTCCACAGTCTTGAAGGAATTCCTACATATTCTGAGCACCTGTTGGCTGCTTTTCCTTTACTCTGCGATCCGACTCATCCCAAACCATCTCAATTTGGTTGAGGTCGGGGAATTATGGAGGCCAGGTTACCAGACGCAGCACTCCATCACTCTCCCTCTTGGTAAAATAGCCCTTTTGTCCTCTTGAAAAACAAATGATAGTCCAGCTAAGCGCAAACCAGATACGATGGCATATTGCTGCAGAATGCTGTGGTAGCCATGCTGGTTAAGTGTGCCTTGAAATCTAAATCAATCACTGACAGTGTCACCAGCAAAGCACCCCCACACCATAACACCTCCTCCTGCTTTACAGTGGGAAATATACATACAGAGATGTGAAGATGTGTTCTCACAAAGACACAGCAATTGGAACCAAAAATCTCAAATTTGGACTCGAGACCAAAGGACAGATTTCCACTGGTCTAAGGTCCATTTCTCATGTTTCTTGGCCCAAGAAAGTCTCTTTTTCTTATTGGTGTCCTGTAGTACTAGTTTCCTTGAAGCAATTTGACCATCAAGGGCTGATTCACACAGTCTCCTCTGAACAGTTGATGTTGAGATGTGTCTGTTGAACTCTGTGAAGCATTTATTTGGGCTGCAATTTCTGAGGCAGGTAACTCTAATGAATGCATCATCTGCATCCTGTGGCGGTCCTCATGAGAGCCAGTTTCATCATAGAGCTTGATGGTCCTTGCGACTGTACTTGAAGAAACGTTCAAAGTTCTTGAATGTAATGATGGACTGTCATTTATCTTTGTTTATTTGAGCTGTTCTTGCCATTATATGTTATTTTATACCCTCCTACCTTGTCACAACACAACGGATTGGCTCAAACACATTAACTTCTTATGGCTGCAGGGGCAGTATTGAGTAGCTTGGATGAAAGGTACCCAGAGGTGCCCAGAGTAAACAGCCTGCTCCTCAGTCCCATTTGCTAATATTTGCATAGTATTATATTGGATAGAAAACACTCTGAAGTTTCTAAAACTGTTTGAATGATGTCTGTGAGTATAACAGAACTCATATGTCAGGCAAAAACATGAGACAATAGTGGGAAATCTGAGGTTGGTCGATTTTCAACCCAGCCCCTGTTGAATACATAGTGGGATATTGGTTATGTTGCACTTCCTAAGGCTTCCACTCGGTGTCAACCATCTTTAGAAACTTGTTTGAGGATTCTACTGTGAAGTGGGACCGAATGAGAGAGGAATGAGTCAGAGCTCTGGCAGATTGCTACAGGCTCTGAGGCGCGGTCACGAGAGAGTTAGCTCTCGTCCCATTGCTTTTCTACAGACATCGGAATTCTCCGGTTGGAACATTATTGACGTTTTATGGTAAAAACATCCTAAAGATTGATTCCATACATCGTTTGACATGTTCCTACGGACTGTAACAGAACTTTTGGACATCGTCTGCAACTAGAGAATGCTCTTCATGACTTTGGATTTGTTTACCAAACGTGCTAACAAAAGTAGCTCTTTGGACATAAATGATGGACATTCTCGAACTAAATCAAACATTTAACCTCTTACGTCCCCCCCCCTCCCGGATCCGGGATCGTGACAACAGCTCAAGCTCATTACCATAACGCACAATGCGCAAAAATATTCCTAAAATAGTCCAATAGCTCAAATGAAAGATAAACATCTTGTTAATCTACCCAGCAAGTCAGATTTCTAAAATGTTTTACGGCGAAAACATAGCACATATTTATATTAGATAACCACCGAAACAAAAGGCAAACGGCGGCCATTTTGTCCCAGAAAAAAATAAAATTTAAAAGTAGGATTAAAAAATAAATAATTCACTAACCTTTTGAAAATCTTCATCAGATGACAGTAATATTACATGTTACACAGTACATTTAATTTTTTTCCAATAATATGCCATTTATATCCATAAATCTCGGTTTACAATGACGACATTTCAAAAAATGCTTCTCAAATGTCCGGAGAAATGATGATAGCTCCGACAGATAACGTCAGATAACAAGCAATAAACATGACTAAATATACATGTTCTACACATATTTACAAAGATACACTTCTTCTTAATGCATCCGCTGTATTACATTTATTTTTACCGTTACAGACATCGTTCACTGGGCTATACTATGAGTCAGCGCTCAGATATTAGCAGTATGTCTCATCTACGTTTGGAGTCCACAGAAACCACAAATAACCACATAAATATTCCCTTACCTTTGATGTTCTTCCATATGAAGACGTAGAAGGAGTCATACTTACCCAATACATCGTTTGGTTTCACGTTGTGTGTCCCTGTATTAGCATATGCTAACAGCTTCAGTTGAAATGCGTAAAAAATGACTTCTGGTCCAGCACTGTTGCGCATCAAAACTTCCCATTTACATATTATATGTCGATTAAACTGGTCAAACGATGTGCAAAATCGAGCTTTATGATGTTTTTAGCATGTAGAACAAAGAGCAACGCTAACAGACAATCCGGCTTGAAATGCTGCATCATGGAAAAAGACGTAGTCCAAATCGGCCACGCGCAAAAGAGTGCCTGATTTTCAGAGGGACACGAGCTATTTCACCCGCCAAACGTGCAGGGCTCGTGGGATTCTCACAATGAACACGTCACTTGAAAGCTGACATCGCGCAGAAGAGATAGAGACCATTCCTGGATCTGTAGCTCCCTGGGAAGGGTGTGGCTCATGACGTCAAAGTTGAACCAACTTTTCTCTTCACAAGAGAGAGTTTGGGAGAAAGGCTGCCCTTTCAGTTCTGCTTTATATAGAGACATAATTTAGTGTTTTCTATTCAATAATAATTTTTATATGCATATATTAGCAATTTTGGGAAAAAATATTTTCAGTTTACTATGGATACGCACTTTCTCCAACAGGGGCAGTATAGAGGAGGAGTCATAAGAGGTTAATGTGGAACTGGGATTCCTGGGAGTGCATTCTGATGAAGATCATCAAAGGTAAGTGAAAATGTATAATGCTATTTCTGACTTCTGTTGACTACCCAATATGGCGGATATCTTTTTGGCTGCTGAAATCTGACACAGTGGTTGCATTAAGGAGAAGTGTATCTATATTTCCATGTCAAATAGTTGTATTTTCCTCGACATTTATAATGAGAATTTCTGTAAAATGATGTGTCTCTCTGCAATATCACCGGATGTTTTTGGAACTAGTGAAAGTAACGCGCCAAAGTATACTGAGATTTTTTATATAAATATGCACTTTATCGAACAAAACATATATGTATTGTGTAACATGAAGTCCTAAGAGTGTCATCTAATGAAGATCATCAAAGGTTAGCAATTCATTTTATCTCTATTTGTGACTCCTCTCTTTGGCTGTAAAAATGGCAGAATATTTCTGTGAGTTGTTGGTGACCTAACATAATTGTTTGTGTAGCTTTCGCTGTAAAGCCTATTTTAAATCGGACACTTTGGTGGGATTAACAAGAAGATTTCCTTTAAAATGGTATAAGATACATGTATGTTTGAGGAATTTTAATTATGAGATTTCTGTTGTTTGAATTTGGAGCTCTGCACTTTCACTGGCTGTTGTCATATCAATCCAGTTAACGGGATTGCAGCCCTAAGAAGATTCAAGAAGGAAACTAACTCCACAAATTAACTTTTAAGAAGGCATCCCTGTTAAGGATGGTGTAACAGCGTAACTGTATCTCTGAATGTATATATTTCACAGTTGTCAGGTTTACATCTAAATGTTGTGGAATTTATATGATTCAATATGAAGCTATTTGTGAGAAGATGAAATGTGTTAGCCTTCTAAAATGTGTTATCCTTCTAGAATGAGAAATGTTTTTCACATAAAAGTTCTACCCAGTCAGTGACCACACCCACGTGAGCACAGACATTATGTCGGCGTCATGGAATGCCCCCTTTTTCCAGAGTGCATAAAACCCCTCCTAAAGAATTCACATATCAGACCAAGCAGGCAGACAGTATTGAACCAGACATCACGAATAGTGAGACTCTTTGAGACCAGAAAAACACGGAGCATGGCTGCACGTTGAAATGGTTAGAAACTCTAAAACTCTCTCTCGAAGAAGAAGAAGAAGAAGAAGAAGAAGAAAAAGACTACAAAGGAACATTCAGTCTGCAGCTGTTTAAGTACTTCAGCCTAGTAAACTCGACTGAGAACCACTGGGTGGTGCTTTGAAAGACCAATTCTAACCAACATTGGTAGGTCTGGAATATTCGTTCTAACAGAAAATCCGAGACCAACCTACTACAACTACAATATGTAACTGGTGGTAATTGCAGTCTGTAATTACAGAGGTGTAACAAGAAATTATTGTCACCATGCTCGTTACAAATGGGCAAGTTTCCACTAAATTCACCAATATAGTGTTTATTTGGCTTTCAGCTGCATCTCATTTAGTAATAACTGTCACAAGGTTGTAAGTCTCTTGTGGAGATATGCATTGGGTGTCTTAGATTACAAAGGTTGGAGGCTCAATAGGCTCTAATTACCTACCCGTGAATGCCACTCTTCAAAATCTCCACTCAATGTTGTTGCTACTGTAGTACTTGCCCCCAAAAAGTGTATATTCTGGGTTAACTTGGTTGAGTATTCAAAAACAGATCAGATATAAGTAAACCTCACTGACTGGGGTCTACCATACAGGTGTTATCCCAGGTTATATATATTTTTTTAACATATAATTAAATATGCACATTACCCATTGTGACAACCTGAATCTCCTTGCCATCCATGTGAAAAGATAAATCCACAAGCGCACCACAGAGTATGTGAAATAACTGCTCAAGTACAATGTAATTGCAAGGTGTTACACAGGATTTAGCCAGTTAATCGGGTGTATATTGAGGGGTACTTACCTGTTATTAGTGTACCTACAAAGTACGTTGCTAATTCTGACAATCTAATCATCAGCTTCTGAAAGCACCACCCAAGTGAGAAATACACCACACAGTTATACACCACAGGGCACATCTGTAAAATCTGCATAAGTAAAAGGTTGTTGCTACTTTTCCCACAGGATTTAGCTACTTAAAGTGAAGTGTAGCTAGCTATGAGCACAATTTATATAATTACTTATTACTCATTACCAATTGAAAATGCCTACAAACAAAAGGTAAGATTCTAATTTAGTCAACTTTATTGCAACATGTAAAAAGACCTTTCACGTCTTACAAAATATTAAGGATTTTTATATCTAGGTTAAGAATGTGATTCATTAGATTAAACAAAGATATAGGTCTACTCAGTAACATAAAACTAACAATTATTGTGGTGACTTCAATCTGTAACCTATAGTATGGTGAGTAGCCTAGGTGTAGATAGCTCATTTAGAAAAATGTGATTGTCTCATTCTTCCCTTTTTGACGTTACAATAACAATGGAAATTGCCAACTCTGTGTCTGACTCTGTCTTCATCTGTTTCTTTCTTGTAAGCAATTCCCATCCTAGAGTCTGAGACCTTGTGGGAATCTGTGGTAGAGAAGAAGAATCTATCACAATTTAGCGTAGACACTCCACATTACCGATAGGTATTATCATCATGATTTCTATAGTTGTATCTCTTCATTCAAAGACTCAATACCAGACACTCTTACTAACAGTTGTGGCTTCTATGCGTGATGTATTGTTGTCTCTACCTTATTGCCCTTTGTGCTGTTGTCTGTGCCCAATAATGTTTGTACCATGTTTTGTGTTGCTACTGGGTTAGTTGTCATAATGCTACCATGCTGTGTGGTCATGTGTTGCTGCCTTGCTATGTTGTTGTCTTCTCTCTTTATGTAGTGTTGTGTTGTCTCTTGTTGTTATGTGTGTTTTGTCCTATATTTATATATATTTTTTTATCCCAGCCTCCGTCCCCGCAGGAGCATTTTGCCTTTTGGTAGGCCGTCATTGTCATTGTTCTTAACTGACTTGCCTAGTTAAATAAAGGTTCAATAAAATAATATATAGCTTGCTAGGCTTAGCTAGTTGTTGTATTATCCAGCTAGCAATAGTAGTGCTAATAAGTTAGCTAGTGCTTAGCTAAATTGAAAAGGAACTAATGTTACTTATAGTGTGTTGGCACCAATGATATACATACAGTAAACCCTGGATTCCGGATGCTAAGTATTGGCCATTGAGAGTATTTGAAGCCCCCGATTGGCCATATTGTCACTTACCAGCAATAGCAGTCCTCCATAGTAATGAATGGAATTTGTATTATGACCGTTTTAAGTGCATTTATAAACTATTATTTAACCAAGCACCAATGACTCACAATTTTAACCACAATTTTGTATAAATGTGTCTAAAACTGTTTAATTGATGGTTAACCTAATTTATCCATTGTCAAATGCGGCAGGGTAGCCTAGTGGTTAGAGTGTTGGACAAGTAACCTGAAGGTTGCGAGTTCAAACCCCCGAGCTGACAAGGAACAAATCTGTTGTTCTGCCCCTGAACAGGCAGTTAACCCACTGTTCCTAGGCCGTCATTGAAAATAAGAATTTGTTCTTAACTGACTTGCCTGGTTAAATAAAGGTAAAAAAAATAAAAAATAAAAATACACCGGTAAATTATTTGACAATTTAAAGTATTTATTATGTGAATTGTTTGTTAACCTGTTTTTTGGTTTGTGCAGGCTGAATTGTGGTGCGTTGGGATGCTATCGGAAGCTTTAACATTTATATCAAGCATGGTTACAAGCATTTGTTACATCCCTGTAATTACAGACTGCAATTACAAATAATTACAATACTTGTTAGGGTAATTACACATGAAAGTATACTGTAATAAGGACCTCTTAAAATTAAGTCTTAACCATTTTTATTTTCAAATAGTATTTTTATTTAGTTTTGAGACTTTTGTGTGTGAAAATCTATTTAGATAATCCTTCAGATGCTAGCAAGGGCTCCATGTCTATTGTGGTGCATGCTGGAATTGTTATTTTTATCTCAAGCTCAGAACATATTCTTCACCCATTCTGTTATTACACTTAGATGGCCTTGGGTATTACTTCATACTCATTATTATCCATATCATTAGAACTTTACATGACAATTAGTTGCAGTGTTGTTCATAAACCTTGTTCCAAGGCCACCTCTGTGTTCGATCTCTGTTGAACCTTGTTTCACGGCCACCTCTGTGATCGATCTCTGTTGAACCTTGTTTCACGGCCACCTCTGTGTTCGATCTCTGTTGAACCTTGTTTCACGGCCACCTCTGTGTTCGATCTGTTTCAATGTTATCATCTCCATTTCAGTGAATTATCTATTGCTGTTGTTTGTAGACGATGGGGACATGTTTTTTCAAATACAAAACAAAAACATTCTTAACACCTAGACTGACCAGGTGAATTCGGTTTAAATCTAATTATCCCGTATTGATGTCACTTGTTAAATCCACTTCAATCAGTGTAGATGAAGTGGAGGAGACAAGTTAAAAAAGGCTTTTTATGTCTTGAGACAATTGAGACATGGATTGTGTGCCTATGGTAGTAGGTATGAGGCCACCGGTTTATGTCAAGATAAGCAACAGTATTTCTATATGTTGTAATAGTTTATATAATATCATACAATAATATAATACAATGGGTTCTGTCAACAAAATAATTTACAAAAGTAAGAACCAATAATGAAATCATTATAATTGGTAAACTCTTCAAGTATTGTTGTGCATCTGTCTGAAAACTAGCTGCCAATTTTTCATTTCCACTTCATTTCCACAAGTGCATTGTTGCCTGAGAGAAGGAACCTTCACTCCTCTCCCCCAATGTGCTTTGAGCGAGGTGAGGAATGGAGGAAACACGGGGAGAATCTGAATTGCATTTTCCTCACATCTTCTCTTCTCACCTCCTTCTCAAAACCCATTGGATAATAAGGTGAGATTAGAATGACCTCTAACCTTCTCATTCAATGAGTTTTCAGAAGGAGACGGGGAAAGACAAATCATGGAAAATCTATTGAGTTTCTCCCAAGAACAGAGGAAAAAAGGATTTGACTGCTATTAAAGCACTTAAGAAGTCTTACTTGTATTTTTAAATCTTCCCTGGGAGGCCCCGTCATTGGTTTATTCTAATTAGATCACATTGTGAGATCATGATTTGGGACAAAAGTTCCATCCCACCTGAACAGGCTGAAATTCCAGGCATTTTTTTCAAACAGCTCTAACACCTAAAGGGCATTATCATCATTATGTGATTTCGACCTCATAGTAGTGCTGGGACAATACCAGTATCGCAATACTCACTAGTATCGTGGCAAGAAAAGAAAACACTTAATTGATTTAACTTTTTCGGTAAACATGTTGGAAACAAACATCATTAAGTGTGTCACTTTCCTGCTATAACAGCCTCCACTCCTCTGGGAATGCTTTCCACTAGATATTGGAACATTGCTGAGGGGACTTCAGCCACAAGAGCATTAGAGAGGTCGGGCACTGATGTTGGGCGATTAGGTCTGGCACACACTCGGCGTTCCAATTCATTCTAAAGGTGTTTGACATGGTTGAGGTCAGGGCTCTGTGCAGGCCAGTCAAGTTCAGGCCAAACACAGAAATAGAAAATCATAGAAAAACTAACATAGACAACCCACCCACCTCACGCCCTGACCATACTAAAACAAAAGACAAAACAAAGGAACTAAGGTCAGAACATGACACCGCTTCAAATCATCCCACAGATCCTCAATGATATTCAGGTCTGGGGACTGGGATGGCGATTCCAGAACATTGTACTTGTTCCTCTACATAAATGCCCGGGTAGATTTTGAGCAGTGTTTTGGGTCGTTGCCTTGTTGAAATATCCAGCCCCGACCAAATAACTCAATCTTTGTTTCATCAGTCCACAGCACCTTAATCCAAAATGAAGCTGGCTTGTCCAAATGTGCGTTTGCATACCGCAAGCGACTCTGTTTGTGGCGTGTGTGCAGAAAAAGCTTCTTCCGCATCACTCTCCCATTCAGCTCCTCCTTGTGCAAAGTGCGCTGAATTGTTGAACGATGCACAGTGACTCCATCTGCAGCAAGATGATGTTGTAGGTCTTTGGAGGTGGTCTGTGGGCTGTTTTTGACCGTTCTCACCATCCTTCGCATCTCTGATATTTTACTTGGCCTGCCACTTCTGGCCTTAACAAGAACTGTGCCTGTGGTCTTCCATTTCCTCACTATATTCCTCACAGTGGGCACTGACAGCTTAAATGTCTATGATAGCTTTTTGTAGCCTTCCTCTAAACCATAATGTTGAACAATCTTTGTTTTCATGTCATTTGAGAGTTGTTTTGAGGCCCCCATGTTGCCACTCTTCAGAGGAGAGTCAAAGAGAACAACAACTTGCAATTGGCCACCTTAAATACCGTTTCTCATGATTGGATGCACTTGTCTATGAAGTTCAAGGCTTAATGAGCTCACCAAACCAATTGTGTGTTCCAATTTAATCAGTGCTAAGTAGTTACAGGTATTCAAATCAACAGAATGACAAGTGTGCCCACATTTTTGCATAGCCTATTTTTCACATCTGATTTAATTTCATACAACTTAATATTGCTACACTAAAAATCTTTGTCTGGACAATACCCCAATACTCAGTTTTTATTAGAAAATGAATGGCATGCCACTGTGATCATTTTCTGTGACGACAGAGTAAATTATTATGCAGCCTCAGCTGGTTGCCCAAACTTTTTCATACGACTGTAGCTCTCGCCTCACATTTCCTGGTTGAAAGGTTGATTCCTCTTCCACCTTTGGTAAAAAGGGGCGTTCCGTCATGCTGACAAGCTCTCTGACCTTCCTCGGAGCATGGCTACTTATTGTGCAAGGATATGATTAGAGGTTATCTCTTATGACTCCTAAAATCGCATTCCTATATTAACAAAAATGCATTCATAATTGTTAATATAATTTGCACAACGTATTGGATGGAAACTTGACAGTTAAGGGGGTTTCCTTTCCAAATTACATGACCATACAGTTTTTAATAACATCACAAAATTAAAAACAATATGACCTTAGTTTTCTACATCTCCCCAATGACCATTTTTATGAGCTTTGAGGGCACTATGGTGTTGAATGCTGAGCTGTAGTTAATGAATAGCATTTTCACATAGGTGTGTTTTTTTTTGTCCAGGAGGGAAAGGGCAGAGATCTGCTCTAATTTCAGAGTGCTCTCATCTGAGTGTGCCAGAGCACAGAATAACTGATGAAATGCGCAACACCCGCTGAATTTGACCAGTGTCAGTAAACATACACAAAAAAAGTAATGAACGTTCTATATAACATGTAAACAGTCTACCCAGCTCTGCGAGGGCGAGTAAAATGCTCAAAGTGAGGTGTTCTCTCATTTGTGTCTTGAAGAAGCTAGCAAGCTAGCCAACTTTAGCCAGTTAGCTTGGGTGCTTGACTGCCGTTGTGAGGAACGCTCGGATCAACCCTAATTTACCTACACCCCGGCCAGAGTGTCCAGTGTCAATCTTGCAGTGTGCTCTCTAAACTCACAGATTTTAATGAATAGACAATCTGACAACACACTTGTCACGCCCTGGTCAAAGTATTTTGTGTTTATCTTCATTTATTTGGTCAGGCCAGGGTGTGACATGGGTTTTTGTGTTCTAGATGGCTGTCTGAAATGGTTCTCAATCAGAGGCAGGTGTTTATCGTTGTCTCTGATTGGGACCCATATTTTAGGTAGCCATATTCTTTGGTTGTGTTGTGGGTGATTGTCCTTAGTGTCCTGATGTCCTTGTTCTGTTTTAGTTTACACAAAGTAAAGGCTGTTTCGGTTTTCGTTACGTTTATTGTTTTGTAGTGTTTGTGTTTATTCGTGTCTACGTTGTTAAACATGGATCGCAATCTACACGCTGCTCCTTCACCACATGAAAACCGTTACAACACTAAATTTACAAATGACCCAGAGCTCACTGACACACTGAAGGAAATGTATAAATGAACCATTCGCCACTTTAATGTATTGACGTAAAAAAGGCAAATTATTATTAATTACTTTGTAACCGGTCCAAACAGTTGTCCACCACATGAACTGCTCACTGGTACCCTAGTTTATAGAAAGACCCATATACAAGTTAGCAAAGTATGAATGAAATGAATAATTTACCTGTCCTGGAAACCCAACCATTCCCCTTCGTTTCTTCCATTTGCAACTGAGAAGATATTGAAGTATCTGCTATTCAGAAAGACAATAGCCAGCGACCACCTATTTAGATGAGACAAATGCCAAGCAGTCTGTCAAGTATACAAAAGAGGAGCACGTATAACTTAACATAAGCAGGTAAAATAAAGTTTCCTCAACCCCAAGGCTGAAGCGTGCCCCCACCCAAAAATGCTGTATATTTAGCATCTTGCTTGCGCTAGCACACCATATTATTATGGGGAAGGCCAATCTGTACAACAACCTCCTCCTGGCTATCATACCTAAAACACTGTCAAAACATGAAAAATACAATTTATTTATGCTTCGATTCAGAATCCCAATTTCTATTTCTTTTTAACTGATACAGGATCGGTGTCCCGACCTCGGGACGGTTGAGCTAACGTAGGCTAATGTGAATAGCATGAGCTTGTAAGAAACAAAAAAAGTTCCCAGGACGTAGACATATCTGATATGGGCAGAAAGCTTCAATTCGTGTTAATCCAACTGCACTGTCCAATTTACAGTAGCTATTACAGTGAAAGAATACCATACTATTGTTTGAGCAGAGTGCACAATTGTGAACTTGAAAATGTATGAATAAACCAATTAGGCACATTTGGGCAGTCTTGATACAACGTTTTAATAAATATGCAATAGTTCATGGGATCAGTCTAAAACTCTGCACATACACGGCTGCCATCTAGAGGCCAAATCCTTTATTGCACCTGGGCAAGAATAATTAATTATGGCCTTTCTCTTGCGTTTCAAATATGATGGTACAATTTTTTTGTATAATCTTTTACCAGATCGAATGTGTTATATTCTTCTACATTAATTTCACATTTCCACAAAGTGGTTCCTTTCAAATGGTATCAAGAATATGCATATCCTTGCTTCAGCTACAGGCAGTTAAATTTGGCCATGTCATTTTAGGCAAACATTTTAAAAAGGTGCAGATCCTTTAAATGATCAAGCAAACAAGCCTTACAAATTGCATGATATAGAGCTTTGAACAAGAGACAAAACCAAAGGCAAAATGCCCTCTTATCCGTCAGCCTCAGATACTATAATCTCATTTTCATTTGCTCTGCCCTCTAAATGGTTCCGACAGTTGTTATTTTTCCCTTTTTACCTAAAACTCAATGGCAAAGAACATTATGAAGTAATTTACTGAATTGGCGGGTGACAACAGTAAGCAAAGGATTGTGCGGTTTTGTTTCTCTGGGTCCTTTCCCCCCACCTTATCTCTCTTTTTCTGCAGCGCTGGAGACAGAAATGGGTAAAGATAGCACTAATCCTTTAATTCTGGGATCCTTAGAATCAACCTACATCACGTCAACCTACATCACTTACTGTGTAGTGTATTCCTAGTCTCTCGTTGCTATACCTCCTTGAGTGTGCGCTATACACAAAATCGACATACATCAACATATTTTAATGTGGTTTAAAATCAGCGATTTCCCAGCCATCCTCACACACTGTTGCACCTACGACACTAATCTCGTGAGCACCTTTGGAGTTCTGCCCAAGGAAGGCATTTTCCAACCCCTCTTTAGTGGATTTATGCCATGGAACTTCCCCAGGCTTCCCGTTTTAGGGAAGCCTAGTTGGCGACGAGGCAAGCGTCACCCATACATTCACACACACACAGTGGTGTGCTAGCTGAGCCGACCCTCCTCTGGCTGTGCCCCTGGGTGGCATGTTAGCCAGCACTCCCCCAGCTCTTTGTTTCCTGTTTACACAGCCCGATCTGGGGGTCCAACTCGAGATGTCGAGTTGGACCCCCAGATCGGGCTGTGTAAACAGCGGTTTAATCAGATGTCTAATCAAAGAGCCATTTAATCAAATGTTTTGGCCCTGGGTTTGTTAACCCGTTATTGGCTATTAAGGAGGACGGATAAGGACGTTCAAGAGCACAAAGTAAACAAGTCGATAACATGAAAGGGTATTAGTATAGGAGTTGTTGCAGATCGGGTGGGAGGAGGGCTAAAGCATTCTATAAGTTCCATCATGCACAAAGTATCAAACAACTACCATCCTTCCTGTTATACATAGCTATATATTCCATCCAAATACAGTAGAGTATATTCAGTATATTTCTTTGGGAGAAGCCAGGAACAGGGGGCTTTTTTTCCAATTAAACACTGGGTCTATAGAGAAGATCAATGAGAAGATCAATGTTCACTATACAGTATGTATCATTCAAGGGAGTCCTGGAGTTATTAGAAACATCAATCGAACAACAACAAAATCATTAAGACCAATTCAGTGATATTTGACCTAATACCCTCGATCTATATCATTTAAACTGTGCTGGGTTCTTAGCAGGGCTCTAAATTATGATGTCACTGGAGACTGCGAGAGTGAGACCTGATCAATGAATAAAAGTGGTGGTTTGTGTTCTACTTTTTCAAGTTCTGAATTTGACTGACACCAGACTGACTGATCTGGTGTGCTTAGAGACATTGAGATTCAGATGACATCCACCGCTAATTGTAAGTAATCTCAGATGAATGGACCATCTGCCCTGTACCAACTGCTTCTGAGAAAAGATCCAACAAGCCAAACTTTGTCTCAATCGCTGCCCTGTTGCAACGAGAGGGTATGCCTTGAATTCAAAATGGCACTATTTCCGGACAAACAGGACTTCCGGGAGGCAGCTGGTTTGGCAACCGAGACATCAAAAGTAAGAGGGCTACCTTTTTCTAGCGAAATCTAGATTACTGATCTCAGAAAATGGTGATTTAAGTGCCAGAAAGACTTTCCAACGCAATGACACTTTGATACCTCTTTCCCTTAAACTGATATAGATAAATGTGCAATAACACAATATATCCACATATAAATAGCCCCTTAGGGCCATCTGTATTCAGTAGTCAAGGGATACAATTCTGAGAAAGAACCCAATGAATCATTTCAAGGTATACAACTGAAAGATAGAGACCCGCACACGGTCAAAAAAAAGGAATGCATACTGTACTTAACAGAGGCTTGAATGCAAAATAAGATGTTGATTAGAACATTAGAACATCATGGTGCGCCCCCCCCCAAAACAAAGTATATTCTGTATAATATGTAGATCATGTGACATACTGTATGCAATTATTATTGAAATAGAAGCCCTGTGTGTGTGCCGGCTTTTACACCGAGGATGGCCTAAGGCAGAAATGTTTGTGTTCTGTTCATTCATGCACGTCCTTGCACCATGATTTTTGGGGGGATTACGATCACATACGAGCTAGTTACGGCTAGCTTTAACTGTAAGTTGATCTATTAAAAAATGACATATCAAACAGGTATTTCAGTAGGTGAGAAATTGTACATTTCAGCCCCCCCCAAAAAAAAAAGTGGTAGGGGAGAGATTGCGATCACTTCTCTTAGCTCCAGGGTGGTGGAAGGGGGGATATTATCATCCTCTGAGGTGCCCGCTGGATGTCCCCTTCTCTGAGCACAGGGAACAACAGAGGCGATATGAAAGGTAAGAGGAGGGCGAGAGTCTGATTTAAACCCTGACAAGAAATCCTGCGGAGGCTGTGATAAGCAGAACCTTGCAGGTCACTGAATGCACGACCAAACCCTCTACTATCCCTCTTCCCTACCCATCAATATCCTTTCACTGGAATCTGTGGAAACCAGTGACTTTGCCTGTCATTCTGCTGTCTGAAGATTATGCCCAGATGGATTCAGACGTCCTTTGGCTGCTGGCTGCCGTGTGTAAGCTGCTTTCCCTTGGACAAGGAAGTGTTTGTATATATGTAAATAAGCAATGTACAGCTTCATTCAAGGTTTACACTCCCCTGCGCATTTATTTGGACGGTGAAGAAAATCTTTTAAAGGTTGAAGAAATGTATTTACAATAAATGTGACTCCAAAATGACACAATACATTTTTTACCATTTGTCACAACATAATCACATGCTTGATGTAGTCATTGCATGCTATGAACATGGGACAATGAATGATTAATAATAATAATATTATTATTATTATTTATTTTTTAATTACTCTTATTTAACTAGGCAAGTCATTTTCAATGATCGCCTAGGAACAGTGGGTTAACTGCCTTGTTCAGGGGTAGAACAAGAGATCTTTACCTTGTCAGCTCAGGGATTTGAGCTTGCAACCTTTCAGTCACTAGTCCAACGCTCTATCCACTAGGCTACCTGCCGCCCCAAACACTAAACGTTTGACTAAATGTAGGACACATTCAAATGGGGGTACTAGATACATGAAGTGCAGTCCTTTCTTAAATGGAAAAACGGGTAAAAAAAAAATTGAGTATAGGTAGGGCCAAATTAAACGTTTCAGCTTCACTTTCCAAAGAAATACAAAGGGGAGTGTAGATACATAATGAAGCTGTAGCGTTTTTAGAATTGTACTTTGTAAGATTTGCACAAACAAACATGAACATGCTTACTCCTTCTGCAACTATTCGGCAGATGGCCAACCAGTTACATTAATGACGATATTATGGATATTTGGTTCACCCTCACAACCAGCTACTCATATTCTGTAATCTTGCAAAACAGCCCAAAACCTGAAACACAATGTCACCCTCGCTCAGTACACCCACACCTTGCAGTGATTTAGCTTGATGGAGTAAAGTGAGACATGTTGTTGTCCCCTCATAATGAACACTCAACCCTGGAGGCAGGGGACTCACATCTCTATGAATCCAATCTAGGAATTCATGTGGGCAGTGTTAGGACGCGGGTGCTCCATGTCTGACACCCCTGACAAGGGCATAAGTGTGTTCAACCTAAATGAGCACTGCTGTCAAACTAAAAGGTTCAACCCATTGAGGAGAGCAGTGGTATTCAAAGTTGGGGTCGCGACCCCTAGTGGGTTATTTGTTATTTTCTTTCTCTAACGATTTTAAGGTTGTGTCATTAGATTTGGGGAGCGGTGGGGTCATTAGAAATTAAAACAAATTGGGGGGGGCTCCGGAAATTCTGCCGGATAAAATGGGATCCCACTGAAAATATTTGAATATCACTGGACTAGAGACTGTGTTGCACAGGATGGATAGACAACACACACACACACACACACACACACACACAGATGTGACAGTGTAGCCAGGATGTGGCTCCACACACCAGAGATACACTGGCACAGTAAAGCTGACAGGTTGATGTGTCTGGTATCTCCCTGGAGACTGGCCCTGTCACTGTTCTCCAATATGAAAAGGGACGTCTGGCCTTAGAGATAATTGGATCGAGGGTCGTGACAGCATGCAGCCACCGGGGAGCTCTCATTGGAATCAGGATTACATGCCTTGGGGAATAGAGAGAGAAGCAACTACCACACACAAACCTGCAAAATCAAATAATTGTTCATAAGACGCCTTCCTACTTCCCTATGCCACCCCCAATCACACCCTCACACTAGATACTGTAAGTGTTAAATAAGTGAGCGTTCTGGTTAAACTTTTGAAACTCGAACTACCTATTATCTAGGAGATGATAGAGATAAGGGTAGATTGTCTCAAGCAGGGCTTTGATGTGAGACAACCAACTGTGCAAATGCAGTAGGCCAAGACCTCAACAGTGGCAGTATGAGATACCCATCAGCTGGCTGGGGTTTAAGAGGGAGCTAAACTGTGATAAAAGTGAAATGAGACCCTGGAGCTAAACACTCCTGCAAGTGGCTCCGAAATGTTAAAATGTACTGTGTTTCCCATCCTGTGGGCGATTCACTGTATGGTAGCTCTGTAAAAAAACACGTCTTTTAAGTGTTAGTGTTAAATCAATGGCACATCCCACTTTTTGTCATGCATTGAATGGTGGTTTATTTTCTAAGTAAACTGGAATAAAAATGGATTTTAGTTAAAGAAGAACAGCCTCACTCTTGACTTTTTGTGATTTTGTGTTGACGCATACTTTCCTTGAATACTTTTCCAAGTAAGGATTCAAAGTAGTCCCAGACTTCAGTTACCACATCATGTTACTAAAAACCTGCCTTGGAGGCAGGTTTATTTCCCAAAGATGAAATTCGTTTTTCTTTCCACAAATGTGTTGTTGACCTTTCTGCAGCAGTCTCATTATTTTGTTTTATTTTGTGCTTGTGATGATTATACAAGCCTTTTGTCTTCTGGTTTGTTTTCTCCAAGCAGGTGGGTCTGAGTGGATCTAAAAAAAATTGCCTTCGTGATCACAATTAGTCTGGCTTTTCCAGTCTTCAGCCGAGTTTATATCAAAGGCTCCGACAATTCTTTCAATATCTTCTCACTAGGGAAGGAAAATCACATGACGATGAAACTATCAGGAATCAAGGTAAGACCCAGATGCAGTAACAATGTTTATTATAGCAACCGGGCAGGCAAAGACAGGTCAAGGTAGGCAGGGGTCGAAAATCCAGGGTACAGGACGGCAGGCGGACACAGGGTCAGGGACAGGCAGAGTTCAGTAATTCAGAGGTGGAGCAAAGGTACAGGATGGCAGGCAGACTCATGGACAGGCGGGCGGGTGCAGGGTCAGGTCAGGCAAAGGTCAAAACCAGGAGGAAGAGGAAAGAGGGGCTTGGAGTCGATAGGCACTGACGGGAAACCGCTGGTTAGCTTGAATGAACAAGACGAACTGGCAACAAACAGACAGAGAACACAGGTATAAATACACAGGGGATAATTGGGAAGATTGGCGACACCTGGAGCGGGGTGGAGACAAGCACAAGGACAGGTGAAACAGATGAGGGTGTGACAGAAACAATTATCCTTTCCATGGAATTCCTTGTGTTTTGATGCCAACTGAAATCTTGTGCTAGCAACCAGAGTGCAATATGTTTGTGCAGAGTAACTGAAATAACAATACCGTAGACTGCTCCTGTTCTAGTATTATTGTTAATGCATATAATAATGAATATATCACTACATGATTAATATGCAACTACACCACTGTTGTCGCGTTCTGACCTTTATTTCCTTTGTTTTGTCATTATTTAGTATGATCAGGACGTGAGTTGGGGTGGGCAGTCTGTTTGTTTTTCTATGATTTGGGTATTTCTATGTTTCGGCCTAGTATGGTTCTCAATCAGAGGCAGGTGTCATTAGTTGTCTCTGATTGAGAATCATACTTAGGTAGCCTGGGCTGCACTGTTTGTTTGTGGGTGATTGTCTATGTTGATGGCTTGTTTCAGCGCAGCTCACATTAGCTTCACGGTTGTTATTTTGTTTACTGTTTTTGTATAGTGTTGCAGTGTTCAGTGTTTTCTTTATTAGAATTCATGATGAACACATATCACGCCGCATTTTGGTCCTCCGATCCTTCTCGCCTCTCCTCTTCAGATGAAGAGGAGGAACGACCGTGACAACTGTCTATAACAGTTCAACAAGGTTAACAACAAAATCTACTCATCAAAATTGTATTTAGGATTTTATATCACAAAATATCTAGAGAAAATGTCATGTATTTGTAAACCTTTTCATTATTGATAACTTATTACCCAAAGAAATTATTATTACGGACTAAAATAGGTTAGTCCTAAGTTTCTGCTTGATGGCGATGGAGGGGAGTTGATTGGTTGATGTCCAGCAATCATTCACAACAGGAATTAAAACCAAGGCAGGAGTTAATTGATTTTATCCCAGCTTTGGAAGATGTACCAAATCTACAGGGAAAGCACATCAGTAACATTAGGCCAGTTAGATCATTTGATTAACTCTTAAGGTTAGAAAGTGGTACATATCCATCTGTACACACTTTCAGATGCCATGCAGTAAATACCTGATTGAATGCTTTCTGTTGTTTTGTACGTGCAGTACGTCAGTGTTTATTGCCGTGTTTAATGCTGCATGTTTGATGCTGCATGGCAACACAATTTGTTTTAATTTGAACATTTTTGCAGAGTAACAATTGCCTTGTGTTTGGTGGTATTAAGTTACAAGTTTACGTAAAAACAATGGGAGAAACATAATATATTCATGTCCATGTTGACATTTCTAAGATAAATGTTGGATTTCACATCATTAAAGAATATCAAAAGAGTAAATGCAAGAAATATTTGTTTTATTCATTTCAAGGATGCAAAGTTTACCTTAATGATCGCCTCATGCTGTTTGGGGGAGAATGGAGTGCTTCAGTTCTTTTGGCCTTGCAGTGGGTTGTTAAACACAAACTACGTGGGTTCAGACATGAATGTGTTTTTTTTCTTTCAAGAAGTGTTTTTTTCTTTCAGAACAAAATCATTTTGATTTAGAACAGAACATGAGTTCTGACACTATGAGTTCAGAGTTCTGTCATTTGTTAACACCCGATGGGGAAACATCAAAGCTTCCTCTGTTCAGATTCCCTATTCCTGATTCCCAAACAGTTGCAGGATATATACACTGAACAAAATTATAAACGCAACATGCAACAATTTCTAAGAATTTACTGAGGGACAGTTCATAGAGTTGCATAGAGTTACATACACCTAACTAAATACATTTAAACTCAGTTTTTTCACAATTCCTGACATTTAATCCTACTAGAAATGCCCTGTCTGAGGTCAGTTAGGATCACCAACTGCTTTTAAGAATGTGAAATGTCAGCATAATAGTAGAGAGAATGATTTACTTCATTTTTTATTCCTTTCATCACATTCCCAGTGGATCAGAAGTTTACATACACTCAATTAGCATTTGGCATTGCCTTTAAAATTGTTTAACTTGGGTCAAACGTTTTGGGTGGCATTCCACAAGCTGGGTGAATTTTGGCCCATTCCTCCTGACAGAGCTGGTGTAACTGTGTCAGGTTTGTAGGCCTCCTTGCTCGCACACTCTCTTTCAGTTCTGCCCACAAATTTTCTATGGGATTGATTGAAGTCAGGGCTTTGTGATGGCCACTCCAATACCTTGACTTTGTTATCCTTATGACATTTTGCCACAACTTTGGAAGTATGCTTGGGGTCATTGTGCATTTGGAAGACCCATTTGAGACCAAGCTTTAACTTCCTGACTGATGCCTTGGGATGTTGCTTCAATGTATCCACATAATTGACCTTCCTTATGATGCCATCGATTTTGTGCAATGCACCCCCACAACATGATGCTGCCACCCCCGTGCTTCACGATGAGGATGGTGTTCTTCGGCTTGCAAGTCTCCCCTGTTTTCCTCCAAACATAATGATGGTCATTATGGCCAAACAGTTGTATTTTTGTTTCATCAGAGCAGAGGACATTTCTCCAAAAAGTATAATCTTTGTTCTCATGTGCAGTTGCAAACCGTAGTCTGGCTTATTTAAGGCGGTTTTGGAGCAGTGGCTTCTTCCTTGCTGAGCGACCTTTCCCGTTATGTCGATATAGGACTCGTTTTACTGTGGATATATACTTTTGTACCTGTTTCCTCCAGCATCTTCACAAGGTCCTTTGCTGTTGTTCTGGGATTGATTTGCACTTTTCACACCAAAGTACGCTTATCTCTAGGAGACAGAACGCGTCTCCTTCCTGAGCGGTATGATGGCTGCGTGGTCCCATGGTGTTTATACTTGCGTACTATTGTTTGTACAGATGAACGTGGTACCTTCAGGCATTTGGGAATTGCTCCCAATGATGAACCCGACTTGTGGATGGATAAAAAAAAAAATTCTGAGTTCTTGGCTGATTTCTTTTGATTTTCCCATGACGTGACGCAAAGAGGCACTGAGTTTGAAGGTAGGCCTTGAAATACATGCTATCATGTAGTTTTGTTTATCAGACTGCACATTTACAAACCATTCCATATGTACAACACCACTCCATATGTGCAGCACCATTCCATATGTACAAAAGCATGCGTTGAGGTCTGTGTCGAATCCCTTATGGATCTGCTTCATAGAGATGCTAAGTGACAGCAGAATCCTTCCTAGTTTGCGTTGAGAGGGGGAAATGATTGAGCTGCAGCCTAACATTTGGAGCAAAACATATGGAATGAAAGGATTAGTATAACATTTCTTACCTTTGCAATCCTTATCACTGATGCATTTTGCTGATGTCCCTAAAGTATTTTGATCCTTCAATGGGAAAGTGTGTTTATTTATGGGATATAGAGTTGATGGGAACATATTGCTATGTTACAGTCTTTTTGAGCTATAGAAAATGGGGACTGGCCATGTGTCCCAGTCTTATTGATTCCAATTAAATAGGGCATTTATTATACAGATTTCTACTGACAGCAAGGTTGGAATTAAAGTAACGTGTTGAAAATATAATCATGTTCCTGACACAGAATGTCTTACCATAGTTTCGTTCCATATGAATTCAATCACTTTCTGATAGAGGTGCTCAAAGTTGGCCGATTCTGCATATCCCACCCTACCATGGGACGTCTTCATCACTGAAAAATATAAACATTTGAGTTTGATATCTTTTCAAAGCTTACAAACAGAGTTGTCATATTTTTTTTTACCTTTAACATCAATTATGAAATAAACACGTAAACTCCTATTTGTAAAATGTACAGATAATAATGTTGTCGCTTAGACCTTATTTTCCATTGTCTTAGGTGTTCGTGTGGCGCCCGTCATCGGTTGAGACACAGTATCCTCTTGATAACTGGGTGGGTGTCATTTTAATTATAGAAACAGAATTAAGAAAATGGAAATATGCCTTCATTTACCACCAGAAGGATGGCCTCCAGTCCACCAAACGTTGAATGTCAACTTGAATAGCAATAATAATAATAATAATATATGCCATTTAGCGGACGCTTTTATCCAAAGCGACTTACAGTCATGTGTGCATACATTCTACGTATGGGTGGTCCCGGGAATCGAACCCACTACCCTGGCGTTACAAGCGCCATGCTCTACCAACTGAGCTACAGAAGGACCGCAATGACTATGTCTATGATTTCAATAGTTTTGCTATGGAAGATTGACGGAACACTTATAAAACTATGGATATTGCCACTCAAGTCAACATTCTCTGATGTGTGGACCTCCGACCATCTTTGTGGTACCATTTGAAAGTTGACATTTCAATGTTATTGACATTTTAGTTAACTTATCAGCCAAAACATGACACCCACCCTGTATTCAAGAGCATGCTGTGTGTCAACCGATGGTGGACAGAACAGAAACAGCTCTGATGATGTAAAATAAGGCTACAACATACGTGAACATAAAAACACACCTCGAGTTTTCACGTTTTTAGATTTACTGGTGCGAAAGGTTCAAAAAAAGAAAAAGAAAATGACAACTGTTTTCAAGAAATGATCGATTAGTTTGACAAACCAGTTCTACCATGGACAAACGTATGGAAGGTTTCGTTCAAATCAAACAGTGTGCAGTCAGAAAGTGATTGAAATGAACTGGGACAAACCCATACCTAGTGTGTAGTACCAACCCTATCGTAGAGGCCTGAGAGTATAAATATTGTCTGGCTCAAAAGACTACGCCGTCAGCAGTTTGCCCTTTCAGATGTGCTGAGTGTGTTCCCTAGTTAGCAAAGGCAATCCCTGAGAGGTGAAAAGGTTTTTAAATACCTTTGTGCTTTCCCATTTCCACTTGCAAACTACAGTTTCCAGCTCACGTCATTCAATAAAGAGCTTTGTGATTTCCTTCAGTCACTTATGCAGAAACATCAGAATATTTTTAAAAAGTTGTTGCTTTTAAAAAAGTGTGAAAACTGTCTCACAATCTGAAAATGGCCCCGAGGGTTTGAGACAGGCATAGATATTTAGAAAATCACTCTGTTTAATATTTTCAGAAGTTAGATAATGTATTCAGGGACGAGAGTTGAACGGGATCGTCTCTGACTTTTAACTGCTAAGTCTTCACTTGCGTAACGTGATCGGACTGCAAGTCAAGAGCGTTGTCGGATTGAATTCAAATGATCTTTACTGCACAGGCTTGTTGATGACTTGCAACCCCTTCATGTGCTCTCTAGGGAAAAATCCACTACCACTGGGATTGCAAGTCATGACTGGCCGAAAGGATTTTTTTTTCCTGCACAGCTGACAAGTCATCAGGTTTTTAATGGTATGTGCAAACACAGAAACAACTTGACTCTTACACTCTCAGAAAAAAAGGTTTAGAATTGTACTTAAAGGTCCAATGCAACTATTTTTTACCTCAATATCAAATTATTTCTGTGTAACAATTAGGTACCTTGCTGCGGTTGTTTTCATGAAAATTGTAAAAAATATATTTAAAAAATTCAAAAAAGTAGCTTCTTCGCAAAGAGCAATTTCTCAAGCAATAATTTTGCTAGGACAGTCTGGGAGTGGGGAGGGGACAACTCAACACAAGCTGGTATTGGCAGAGCAGTTTGGAACTCTTTCTTATTGGTCTATTAACTAACTTACCGCCTGGGGATGACACTAGAAAGGACAAAACAGGCAGACATTTCAGGCAGTTTTTTCCCAACAGCTCTTACACTAAAAGGGCATTATCACCATTTTCACAGTATCATTCTGTCTTATTTGCATATTTCCCAGAGCGCCTAGCAAGTGAATTTTTGAGTTACCAGTACCACCCATGACTTTGTTTGCTAGTGACAGAGACATGATTATTGCGTTCAATTGTTTTAATTAGAAACTCTTTATGAAAATGCATTGCATACAGTATATCATAAGGCCATAATTTATCAGCCTAGTCTTACCCCAATACAGTCACCTGCATTATGTTATGCATTATGCAGGCTTGCGAAGTGATATGTAATTCCTATTGGAATCAAGCCAGATTTAGGATATCCCAAAAATGTAACTTTCAATCCTTCAGAACGGCTGCCAAGGTTGGGAAAATGTATAAATGAGACTATCTAAACCATCTAAACAGGAACAACCATCTCAGTCCAACTACTAACAGATTGGATTCGCTTCGTAAAATGTATGTTATTTATTTTTGTGTAGCTTAAGATCAATCAATGTGCATGCGGAAACACACATATCGAAACAAACAATTTAAAAAATCTACCTGCAATAGAGAATACTGGGAAATATGATAATGATGGCCGTGGATTTTGAGAGTGTTTGATGATTGTACTTGTACATTCTAAATATTGGGTACAAAAATGTACCATTATGCTAGATTATACCACATGTACCCTAAAAGGTACCAGACAGTACCATGTGATGTTGTATGTATACCTCTGAAGGTACAGTATATTATGTATGTATTTTTTATGTAAATGTTGTATCCCAAGGAGCAATAGTGTACCATAACTGTACCCATTTTCTCTGAGAGTGTTGAGGACTCGTTCTAATAAGGAACTTCTAATAAGGAAATATGGAACTCTATCAAATAAGGTCACTTAGTTCAAGCACCATAGTTACAGTATAATTCAAGTGGCATGAAAGTGACCGGGAATGTGGCCGCAACCCTTGATAAAATAGACCACTCAACAAGAATGTATAAAAAACTTCTCAGCACAGCAAACCTCAACAGACTCCTTTACCGTCGTGAAACCACGTGGTTTGTCTTCAGTATTAATGATCGGGCTAAAGAGGTAAAAACCAGCTACTCTGTTTTTGAATACTATATTGAAGAATGACCTCCATGTTGGTTTCTCAAAGTGTAAGACCTTGCTGTGGCAGTAAGGTGTACATTGATTGATTAGTGACGAACAAAAGTGGATTGAGCTGAACAAACTGGTGTTCTGCAGACTCTGCACACTCACCGCTAGCAAACTGTCTGCTCATGGCGTGTGAAGAAACAGTCTGGGCTCCATGATGTTTGTGACACGGTGTATGAAGGAAATATGGCATCGATTGTTGGACACATTGGAACAACTGGGAGAGTGTGCCAGGAATCTTGATCGTTAATTCATATCTTTTCAAGTGTCCCTACAATCTGAGGACAGAATGTTAGCGTAGGGTCTTACACGTGGAGTGTGTGTGTCAAATCAAATCAACTTTTTCCACATGCTTCGTAAACAACAGGCAGAGACTAACAGTGAAATACTTACTTACGTCCCAATGATACGGAGAGAAAGAAAATAAATAAATAATAATAACACATATTAAAGAACATAATAAGAAATACACAATGACACGGGTACATCAACCTAGTCGATGTGCAGTGTTATGAGGTAATTGAGTATGTACATATGTCAGTGGAGTCTGCTGAGGGGATGAAGTGACGAAGCAACGGGATAGATAATAAACGGTAGCAGCAGCACATGTGATGAGTCCAAAACGTTTGTGCAAAAAGGGTCAATGCAGATAGTACCAGTAGCTATTTAGTTAACTATTTAGCAGTCTAATGGCTTGGGGGTAGAAGCTATTCAGGGTCCTGTCGGCTCCATGCCATCGTGTGTGTGTGTGTGTGTGTGTGTGTGTGTGTGTGTGTGTGTGTGTGTGTGTGTGTGTGTGTGTGTGTGTGTGTGTGTGTGTGTGTGTGTGTGTGTGTGTGTGTGTGTGTGTGTGTGTGTGTGTGTGTGTGTGTGTGTGTGTGTGTGTGTGTGTGTGTGTGCATCTACGTGCATGCATGTTTGACTATACATTCACCTACAGACCATCTTCAAGTACAGTCTGATCTGGAAGACTGAAGATGCCGCCATAGATGGGATCATTTTGAGATGATATTCAGTGGCCATGGAGCTGCAGAGACTTTAGCACCACATCTCTCTGTTACTGCAAGGCCAACTTATTTCCGTTTGAAAAATATTATGATGCTTGGCGAGAAACTCATTGTGAGCCACGGTCAGGGAGAACTGTCGCCTTTTATCAGCTACATATTTATACATCTGGCAGCCAAGGAATTTTAAATTGCAAATGCATTTTAATATCATGATATACATTTCCCTACATTTGTCATCTTGAAATATTGTAGGTGAGTTTATCTGTGTTTATGTCTGTGCATTTGATGAATTGCATTTTGGTGCAGGTTAGACAGAAAATATTTTTCTTTGTTGCAGCAAATTTAAAACAACTTTTCCCTGGCTTCGTTTTGGGGGAAAGGGGACATTGGTGAACTATAATTAACCCATAGGTACAGTACCAGTCAAATGTTTGGACACATCTACTCATTCAACGGTTTTTCTTTATTTGTACTTTAAAAAAAAACAAATATCTGTATACCACCCCTACCTTGTCACAACACAACTGATTGGCTCAAACACATGAACTTTTAACAAGGCACACCTGTTAATTGAAATACATTCCAGGTGACTAACTCGTGAAGCTGGTTGAGAGAATGCCAAGCTGTGTGCAAAGCTGTTATCAAGGTAAAGGGTGGCTTCTTTGAAGAACCTAAAATATAATATAAAGTGTTTTTGCAGTAACCAAAAACAATTTTTTGGTTACTACATGATTACATTTGTGTTATTTCAAAGTTGATGTTTTCACTATTATTCTACAATGTAGACAATAGTAAAAAATAAAGAAAACACTTGAATGAGTAGGTGTGTCCAAACGTTTGACTGGATTCAGTTATGCATACTGTATGTGCATTTTCCCTACACCAGAAGACACATGGTTGATTAATACTAAGCACAAATTAACTTTATTCACAGACAGATTACTGATGCATTTTATGCAAGATTCCAAAAGAGTATTCAAGAAGTACAACACACTCAATGACCACCATCAGAACCCAGACGTAAGATGGCTGTTGTCTGTAGGCGCTGTCTAGGTCACCCACGGTGACTGTTTAGTCAACATGCGCATTCACAAGAATAACATCAAAATAGAGACAAGTAGTGTCCTAATAGGTGTTAACCGGTTAATGGCAAATGTCACGACCTTATCATAGTAAGCACAGACTCAGGCTAGTTTACTGGCCAGACACTGGGCAACCTTTGTCAGTAGGAAGCAATTCGTCGAGACCATTAGAAGTTACTGGCCGCAGGCGACTCCCTATCAAAGAATGTAAATGTCTGTCACAGTCAATGAGATGAGGGAAGAGAACCACGATACCTCAAGTCTCACATACACCAGGGGATGTTAAGCCGTTTGCTCTGTTATATGGAAGGAACACTTTAATATTCAATCTGACCGATGCCCTTGCCTGAGGCAGGAATAATACACTGCTTTCAAACATGGCCACCGGCAAGAGGTGAAATGTAACCGCTATTTCTGCTGTCAAGCAAGTGTTGCAGTTCACTACCCTCTATCCCCTTCATATTTCCTTTTACTTTACTCACAGCAATATTTTCATCAATGTTCTGAAAAAAAGTCGTGTTGAGTCAGTGTATTATCACTATTATTATTGAGTGTTATTTAATTACTTTTGGTATGGTGTAATACACTCTCTGTCTCCATCATGTAATTACATATTAGCATCGCATGAGAGATTTTAGACGTTCATAAGGTCACAAGAGATGAGTTACTTACTCAAAATGAGCATCTGTGGCGCACATGGAGACAACATGTTGCTTTACATTTTGAACGTAGAAACATATTGTGCATCAATCTTATTCGATTTTGCAGAATTATCACAGCAAAAGGAGCATTCATCTCGGAGGCAGGAACATTATGCAGATGTGCGTTGGCAGAATGCAGGGGCTCCTTGCCTGAGTTAAATGGTTCTTTAAAACTACCTATTATACACAGGTCAACAGTACTTGAACTCGAACACTATTATCTGTAATCCTAAAACCTTGGATGTGTGTAGACATCAAACTTGCAAACCCAAGAGTATGTCAGCATACGGATAGGTTGACTGGTGTCTGCCAGGCCTATAAAGGGCTTACAGACTTTTATTTCGTTTTTTTATGAAACAATTTATTAATCTAAAACCTAACTCTACACACCATTACACCTTGACTACATATAAGGGTCATGTTCCCTAAATCATTGATGCTGTGCATTCTGGTTTTGTTTAGCTTAGTGAATGTGTGGGCTCTTGAAACTGCCCTTTACAGCATCTTTTACGTCTTTCTTCCATATCTAATGTCTGGGTTCCCTGAGTCAATGCAGTCAGTACACCTGTGCTTTACAATTTGAGACTAGGTGTGCCTTCTCAAAGAGCAGTGCCAGAAGAGCATTACAATAATTATGAAATCAATTTATGAACCCAAAACCATGGCAAACCAAACTGCAAAGAAAGTGCATTCGGAAAGTATTCAGACTCCTTCTCTTTTTCAACATTTTGGTACTGTAACGAAGACGCAGGGAGTCGGGAAGCAGGTGCTGTTGGTGACTTTAATAGGAACGAACATGGAGTAAACGCAAAAACAGGAGTAGAGTCTGAACATGACAATATTAACAATACTGCCTGATGGGGGATACAACGGTGCGCTTGATGAGGTCCAGGTGTGCCTAATGATGGGGCATAGGTGTGCATAATGAAGGTTGACAGGTGTGCGTAATGATGGGTTGCCAGGTTTGGTGTACAGCAGACTGGCGATGTCGAGCGCCGGAGTGAGGGAGTGGGAGAAGACATGACACCCCTCGATGTCCAGGGGAGGCGGAGGGGTATCGTGGGGGACGCATCAGTCAAACGACCAGGAAGCACCGGCATGAGGAGGGAAATGTGAAAAGAGGGTGAGATCCAGTAGTTAGGGGGCTGTAATCAGAATGTTACATCATTGACCCTCCGGAGGACTTTGAATTGCCCCACAAACTGGGGGCTCAGCTTTTGACAGGGTGGAGGAGTGACAACGTTAGTTCTGGGTTAAATCCGCCTCGGGAAGGATCCGGGCTCACTACCCTGCCGGTCCTGACAGTGACTCCTATGAAACCTCCGCTGCTTCTGGTTAGTCCTTTCTACCTGCCTTTGGACTGAGACCGCTATCCGGATGTGAGACTGACTGTGACCCCCAACTTCTCCATGAAGGCTCTCCATACCCACAACATGAATTGTGGACCACGGTCCGAAACAATGTCCCCCGGAAGGCCACAGTGTCGGAGGACCTGCTGGAACAGTGCCTCAGAGCGGTAAGGAGAACAGAGAGAGGGAAAAAAACGGCAGGATTTTGAGAATCTGTCCACAACAAACATAACAATGGTGAAACCATCAGACGGGGGCAGTTCAGTAACAAAATCTATGGACAGATGGGAAACAGGAGGCAGGGGAAGCGGAAGGAGTTTCCCTGCTGGAGCGTGCCAGGGAGATTTGGATTGGGCAAATACGGAGCAGGAGTTGATAACGTCCTGCACCACGGTGGGCCACCAGAACTTAACGGAGATGGATTGAGTGGTGTTAGTGATACCTGGGTGTCCAGAAGCAAGGGGTGTGTGTGCTCAGGTCAACAGCCGATCCCTTACCTCCATGGGAACATAGGTGCGCTCCGGAGGGCAGGTAGTAGGTCCCGGTTTACTCTCCAGTTTTGGGATGTAGATGCGGATCATGGGGGCAACAATTCAGGAGGGCGGTATAATGGGCGCACTCAGAACAGGAACTTCTCCCGAATCGTGGAGACGAGACACGGCATAAACTTTGATGTAATAATAATAATAATTGATGTTCTTTGAAACCTGGGTGCAATGACAGGGTGAAGTTGAATCTAGTGAAGAAAAGGGTCCACCTTGCTTGGTGTGGGTTCAGTCACCTCACTGTCCGTATGTACTCCAGGTTCCGATGGTCGGTGAGGATGACAAATGAGTCCTTGGTGCCCTCCAGCCAGTGTTTCCACTCCTTTAGTACCAACTTCACTTCCAGGAGCTCCCAGTTGCCGACATCATAGTTCCTCTCTGCAGGAGGAGGTTTTTTATAGTATGCAAATACATACAATTATTGTGGGTGACAGGACAGCCCCACAACCACATCCAGAGGCATCCATATCCACCACGAGGGGCAGCGTAGGATCTGGATGTTTCAGCCAGATCCGGTGAAATGCCCCTTCAAAAGGCCTCAATGGATGCAGGACTCAACACCAAATTACAGGGACCCTCCACCCTTGAGGAGAGAGGTGAGAGCAGAGGTGATGGAACTGAAGTTTTGAATGAAGAGCCGGAAGAAGTTGGCAAACCCCAAAAATCGTTGGAGTCCTTATACGTTGGTTGGGACTGCCCATGACCTGACTGCCTCGACCTTCCTCTCCTCCATAACCACTCCCTGTGGGCTGATCCGGTATCCCAAAAAGGAGACAGCGGCTTGATGGAACTGGCATTTCCACTTTGACATACAGATGGTTCTCCAGGAGGCGTCTCAGGACTACTCATTCACGCATGCCTGGACCACGATGGAGCATTGACTAAAGGCATCATCAAGTACTCGTAATGCCCAGACATCGTGCTGAAGGCCGTTTTCCTCCCGGATGTGGATCAAATTGTAGACAAAATGGCGGCCGGCACCAACGGGGGGTAACGGTACTTGGTGGCGATGGAATTGAGACCTCTGTAGTTGATGCACGGATGTGGACCCCCTCCTTTTTGGCCATTAGGAAGAAACCTGCCGACGCAGAAGAGGTGGATGGGTGAATGAAACCCTGTTGGAGAGCCTCCTGGACGTACTCCTCCATAGCCTTGGTTTCAGCCAGCGACAGGGGGTAGAAGCGGCAGAGTCTGTTAGCAAGTCGATTACACAGTGCCATGGGCGATGAGGGAGACAACCTCACGTAGATCCTGGTAAACATCCGGGATGTCAGCCTCGAGGGCAACCACAGGACTCTCAACCGATGTGGAACCACAAGATAAGGGACAGCAGGTCTTCCGACATCCAGGTGCCCAGGCAGTAATCTCCACGCTTTGACTAGGAGATGGTGTGGTTGTGGTGTTGGAGCCACTGGAGGCCGAGGATGACTGTGTACCGGTACCTCGATGATGAGAAAGGGAAGGCTTTCTTGGTGCAGGGGATCCACAGTGATAGTGATTGGTGCTGTAATGTGTGTTATTGTCCCAAATCCCAGTGGTCGATTATCCGGTGCTTGAACCAGAAACGTAGATGAGAGTGGGTATGAGGTTATGTTCAGGGAGGAGGCAAGGGCCTGTTCAATTAAATTCCCCACGGCACAGGAGTCCACTAGAGCTGTATAAACAACACAAGAGGGACAGACAGCTAGTATAATCAGTACTGCGGAGGGTGATGTTGACTGAATACTCACACCTACCCCAGGAGATGGACAAGTCTCTGAATGTCCTTGAGTGGCTCAGCCAGAGCCTGGATTTGAGCCCGATCTAACATCTCTGGAGAGACCTGAAAATAGCTCTGCAGAGCTTGAGAGGATCTGCAGAGAAAAATGGGGAAAACTCCCCAAATACAGGTGTGCCAAGTTTGTAGCATCATACCCTAGAAGACTCAAGGCTGTAATCGCTGCCAAAGGTGCTTCAACAAAGTACTAAGTAAAGGGTCTGAATAATTATGCACATGTGATTATTCAATTTTGTTTATTTCTACATTTGCAAAAATGTCTAAAGACCCGTTGCTGCTTCGTCATTGTTGGGTATTATGTGCAGATTGATGAGGGGGAATAAGGCTGTAATGTAACAAAATGGGAAAAAGTCAAGGGGTCTGAATACTTTCCAAACATTTACATTTAACATATACATTTAAGTCATTTAGCAGACGCTCTTATCCAGAGCGACTTACAAATTGGTGCATTCACCTTATGACATCCAGTGGAACAGCCACTTTACAATAGTGCATCTAAATATTTTAAGGGGGGGGGGGGGTGAGAAGGATGACTTTATCCTATCCTAGGTATTCCTTAAAGAGGTGGGGTTTCAGGTGTCTCCGGAAGGTGGTGATTGACTCCGCTGTCCTGGCGTCGTGAGGGAGTTTGTTCCACCATTGGGGAGCCAGAGCAGCGAACAGTTTTGACTGGGCTGAGCGGGAACTGTACTTCCTCAGTGGTAGGGAGGCGAGCAGGCCAGAGGTGGATGAACGCAGTGCCCTTATTTGGGTGTAGGGCCTGATCAGAGCCTGGAGGTACTGAGGTGCCGTTCCCCTCACAGCTCCGTAGGCAAGCACCATGGTCATACATTTCTGAATGTATGCGTCATTCTCCCCAAATCAATGATGCTTTGCTTTAACGGCTACAGTGAGCCGGTCCACAGGGAAACATGATTTAACTTTGTGAACTGTTTGGGGTTTTGGTTTGAGTGTTTGGACTTTCTGTGTTGGTTTTTAAAGAAGAGTATCTAAGGAACTGCCCCATTGGCCAGTGGGATGCTGAGTCAAAAACTGGGAGCCCAAGGGATCACCTTTGATAGCCCCTGGTAAGTATGCCTCAATAAAACATCACACACATCATAGCCAGTATAAATAATTAATCTTAGAATCAGAACGAGGTCCTCATCCGAGTAGAATCCCTCTGCACTTGCACTACAGTGACTTCCAAGGAACCCAAACAAACACTTGTAAGCTATCTGAGAGAGGAGACATAAAAAATGCAGCAATAGTCACATAAAGAATGTAGGTTTTAGGACTAATGAGATTGTTCCAAATGTGTGGTTTATAAACTCACTCAACCCTCATCGATTACAACAAAGTTTGAAGATTATGTCAATCAGGGATTCTTGAAAGACTGGACAAATATTTTTCTTAATATTAATAGCATTTGACAAAATATGTTGATAGACCAAAGTATTAGCTATCACTCCATGTAAATGAAAAACATCCGAATTCCATTTTTCCATAGATTACAACCAACTGGATTTATGTCAACTCCGCCAGACATCATAAAATTATTTTTTAAATGTTTTATTGTCCAACATGTGTTTAAATGCCTTGATTGTTTAATTGTTTAATTCTAACATTATATAATTTGAATACGTTATATAATACTCCAGGGTTTTAGCATTTTGGTATGTTTTTCTAGATTCATAACATAAAACATTTATAAAGCAAACATTATACCTTAGATCCAGCACAGCAAATACTTCAATAGTTTAAGCATATTTTGATTTCGGGGATATTTTCAGTGATATTTGCAGACAAAAATGCTTGATTTTGCTGTGGCAATTCTGAAATTTCTTGAAAATGTGCTAATGGGGGTAAAGGTTTGTTGACGCTTTGTGGCTTGTGGCTTGATTCAAACATATTACTTGGCAAATGTGCACTGATTTGTTGAAATTGCGAGCCCTCTTTTTTTACTGCGGTGATAGATCAGTCTTATGTGATAATATTGCAATGATTTTAGTGTTTTATGCAGAAATAGTGGGGTGGTTGGTCAAATCTGCCCTGGCATGATATGCAGTGTTGTTGGTTTTGCTGAAAATGTTACGATCACAGGGCCTGATTTGTTTTAATCTATCAAAAGTAGAGAACTTTCCAGACCATGAGTGGTCTTGTTACACTGCATTCAACGAGGACATGAAAAATAGGTCCTTGTGGTGTTGCTAACCTTGCTTACTCCTGATTAGTTTAGGATTTAGACTAATCTGACTGAGTTTTTTTAAGGAATCAGAGATGAGAGAAATATGTTTTTAAAGTCAGAGAGTACTTTTTCAAAAAACTACATAAGATCCCTCTTTTTCAGTTAATATTCCTTATTTCACTTTTTGGGAGGGTTTGTAATTGAGATGCTTTTCTCCTGACAAGGGAATTGTAAATTAATAATATTGAAAATATTTAGAAAATTCAAAAAGCCAATCTTCCGTCGTGTAAAATTCCCCTAAATGTAATTTCTTTAAATCTCAAATAATGGAACAAAATCTTAGTTTCCCTTCCCTGCCGCACGAGGATGGTCCCGACTTTCAAGAATCCCATAATTTTCCTGCTGAAACCACTTTCAACTTTTTATGTCGATCCTTAGGTACTTTCTTTTGTTTAATGTGTTTTATGTGCTTTAGATACTGTCATCCGTGGAGCCGAGGACACTCATATGTCCTGAAGACACATTCTGTTTTAGTGAACTTTTACCTTTCACTGTTTTTGACATGGTGTGAAAAGCTTATGGGTCTTGCCTGGAGCTCGACTGCTTCACAGTTAGAACGTGTAATAACCACTCTTTGCATCCCCAACAGAATACTTTTAATGCCAAATTATTATTTTATTGATGTAGCCTTTAAGATGCACTATGCAGAAATTGCTCCGCCATTTCCTGGTTGAAAAAATTCAAATAGTTCACCTAATTTCAGTTTATGTGACAAAACAAGCAAGTATAGTGTAGAGAATCATTGTACCATCTAAACTACTGTGAAATATATTTTCAATAATCCAAGATGTTGTACTTTTAGTTGTTTGAAGCTGGTGTACAAAACCCGAAAGTAAGACGCAAAAACTAAACTTAAGAATAGGAGGAGTAGAAATAGCAAACATAGAGCAGATCTACCTCTTCTTAGACCTTGCTTCCAATAAGAATGATAGATCTACAACACACATTTGTATGCGAATTTGGTTGGTCGGACAAAAAGTGACACATTGCAGCTTTAAGAATATTTTCATATTCTATGGCACTGATTATTCATATTAGTATCATACACAGTCCATAATTATTGCCACCCTTAATAATTAAGATGAGAAAAAAATATGTTATAAATAATACAAAGCTCTCTATCAAGTAATAAAACAAATCTAAAAAAGAAAATGGTCAAAATTAGCACCCCTGTTTTCAATATTCTAGCACCTTCCCCATGCGAGGATAATGACACTGAGGCTTTTTCTAAAACGTTTTATGAGATTAGGCCATTCCTCCACTGATGTGCATGGCCAAAGAGCTGTATTGTCATTTCATCTGACCATAGCATCGCCTGGACTTTGATAAACGGCATTGGCACTTGGATTGGAACCGATGCTATACTCAGATGACATGAAAATAAGAGCTCTTTGGCCACGCAGTCTAAGATCCCTCCCAACGCTTTCTCCAATCTCATAAAACATTTTAGAAAAAGGCTCAGTGTCCTTATACTCGCAAGGAGTATTGAAAACACGGTGGCAATAATATTTACCCATATCTTTTTTAGATTATTTTGTATTTCTCGCTAAACAAACTGTTTTTGTATTAATATAAAATCATGTCATTTCCCAATTCTTTGGATAATACAATATAGCTCAGTATTTTATTATTTATTTTATAGTATTTGTTAGTCATCTATATCAAGGGTGCCAATAATTACGGACCTGACTGTGTGTCCCTTTTGTATCACGTGTGTGATGCATTCATAAGCCTGTCAAGGCATGATGCAGAATGTTGAAACATGTATCATCAAATATAATGTGCACAAATAAGTCAATGTCACGAACCATGTTGTAATTAGATCTGCATCTTGTCCCGGAACTACCAATATCCCATGAATTAAGAATAAGTAAATACGATTCCATAATGAGTCCCACCCAATGTATCGGTTAGACATGTAGATTACCACTGGAGTGGAACTCAATTTGTAAGTACTTGGGACTACTGTGGGCACGTGTAGGGGGCAATATGACATATTCCTCAGACTGTAAAGTGTCCAACAGTGAGGAAAGTGGCACTGACAGCCGAGCCAACCAGGACATTTTATGATTAGCGTGTGACTTTTCTGCCTTTCCATGACATTGGCTGTGGGTTCACATGCTTAATGCCATCATTAAAAGATGTAATTCCTTCCCTTTCTCTTCTCCATATTATTTTTTTCCCATTTAAGAGCTTTTTTTTCATCTGTCCTTCAGCTATAGTGAGTGGTCTATAGCCAAAGCTTGCAGTGGCATCTTGTCACATATACTCCCTCTCCGGCACTCGAGGTCGCCAGTTTGCTTATTGTTATGTACACTTGTCACCATCGTTACGCACACCAGCGCCTCATCTGACTCACCTGGACTCCGTCACCTTCCGGATTACCTTCCCTATATCTGTCAGTCAATTCTGTTCTTGTGTTCATGTCTGTATGCTACTCGTGTTTCTTGTTTTGGTCTATTTTAATGTATTTATTCAATACACTCCCTGAACTTGCTTCCCAACTCCCAGCGTACATGTTATACAGCTACAGGTCCAGTTGTGTGTTTACCAAAACCTATTTGAAGGTAACTTCAATTCTCCGCCACTACTTCTGCATATCAGTAACATGGCTGTGGATAGTTAGCATGCTGGTAGGACATACTCCACTTCCTGGAACCTCAGAGAAGTGTTCTAGACACATAGGGGTGGTTTTGAGGACAGAGTTTAATTTCAATCAGAACTAGGCTAATTCTACTTAAATTAATCCAGATTTTTAAAAAATGGCTTTCTGAGATGTTGCTTAACTTTAGTTTTAAATTAGGACTAAAATTAGGACTAACCAGTTAATCTTTGTGAAGCCTGATTAGATTAACAATGTGCACTTGGTGCTGACCTGAGGATGCTTCAAAAGCCAGGGATGGGACACTAATACATAAGCATTGTGTGGAATTGGAGAAAGTCACCTAAACCAAACAATTGACAGAGGTAAAAGAACATCTTCAAAAGAATTTCAGTGACTTTGAAAAAATCCTTGTGACGAATTGTGTCAAAACACCCAATTATCGAGAACAAATAGCATGATTCATCAACAGAAAACAAGAAAAATAATGCCTAGACTACCTTTTGTAATTCATTTAACTCAAATGAAAAAGATCAAATGAAACTACAACAACTTCAGGGAAGATACTGCATTTACTGTTGGCCCACTTCTACAAATCAGTGTCACTTTGACATTCTAGTTTTATTGTGTAACACAACACAGTGGAGCCTAAAAGGTATTTTGTGTGACAGAAATGTAACAAACAATATCATACATAATTACTAATATCCTTTATATATTGTCTTGTCTTTCTAAGGTCCTGTCGAAAAACATCAAATCTACTTAAATAAGACAAAATTCTGTTTCAAGAAACAGGTGAGCTGGGGGACTTGTTTGACCGGGATCAGTGATAGCCAGCAACCCCTGGAAGGTATCTCTGATGATGACCATTTGGACAGTTCAGATGGGGGACCGTTCCAATCCTCATTTGGTACGGCACATTAATTCAACTTTTGCCATCCCCAGACTGCAGGGAATATGTAATGTTGTCAGTCATCTCCCATAATTCAAATGATGTGATGAACTCAGCCGTTGAGGAAACAATGTTCTCTAATACAGCAACATAATCATCTTCTCGAGGCAGCATGACATGAAGATGCAAATCCCTCACGTTGAGTTGGCTAGGAAGGAGGAGGCGAGGAACATGAAGCAGAGTAGAGTGTTCTTCTAGAACCAGCACTAGTTCGGGGTCCCAATGTTTCCATTTGTGAATTAAAAACATTTTTGTTACCAATCCATTGCTATGTTTTGCTTCAATCACTTGAGCTATCTTTGTTGTGAGAAGTGCTGCATAGAAAAGCATCTCTGCAGGCTCGTCCATTTCAGTCGTTGTCTGCCTCCACCGTGGGAACATCTGGGTCGTCCTCATCTGCAATGCGAGGATCTGAGCCGCCATGCTGTTTGAGATAATTGTGAAGCGCTGCTGTTGCAATTATGGTAATGCAGCATCTTCTTGTGTCAAAGCACAATGTGTTTCTGAGACACTGGAAACGTCTCTTCCATACATCAAACTTGCGCTCCCACTACACCTCCGGTGGATAAATGAGCCTGGTTGTATCGTTGTTGCTCGTTGTCCCATTGCATGAAGATGGGGGTTGAAAAAGAAGTTGGTCTGTGCGTACCCACTGTCACCAAGTATGTTTCCAGTAGGTTCTCCTCCTTCAAGCTGAGCTTACAAAGAGGAGTTTTGGAAAATCCTTGAGTCATGTGTTGTACCTTTCTAAAGTGCAACAATGTTGGAGAACAGCAAATTGGGAGTACACAAACTTTGTACATTCATTGACAACCAGTTTTTCCCCCTGTACTCCTCAGCATCTGCTGTAGAGGGACACTTACACTTGATGGGAATATGACATGCATCTATACAGCCAATGACTCCAGGGAAGTTCCCATACTCATAGAAGTCTAAATTGTTGTTGGCTTGGGCAGCAGCATAAGGGAGCTTGATATAATTATCTTTCAGTTCACATATGGGATTGCAGACGTTGTGGACTATTCTGCATATAGTCGGTTAATTTACACCACACAAAATCTCCTGTTTGATGATGGAAAGTTCCAGATGCCAAAAACCTCAAGCTGATCAGTACTTGTAGGGAAAGAGGGATGGGATTTCCCCAAAGAGAATCAGATGAAAGCCATGGCTCAAGCAAAACAAATAATGTCAGGTGCATTTTCTTTGCACAAATTGATTCAACAAAGTCATTCAGTGGGTTGCTCCTGTCTATAACCACCCTTCTGCCTGGTCTTGGTGGTGCTCTTTGATCATAATTTAAATGGTCCAGGTAATCCATTTTCCTACATTGTCATGGTCAACCTACGGGTTAACATCCATTTAATCTGAAGTTAAACCTGCCTCTGGCCAGGTTTAATTTAAACCTTCACTTAGATCTATATGAACTCTAATCGTCCTTCTGGAAATCAGACTTTTAAAATCTAGACTAGAGAAGGTTCGAGACTATTTTAAACCATGTCTGAGAAATGCAATTTCTGTTAGTCCAGTTTAAAAATGCAATTTAGTATAGGATTAAGATTAATCTGTGTCCGTGACACTTCCCCGTATTGTCAAAGGCTTAAATTTAGGATTTCCCCCGAGAACCGTCAAAAATGCTATAAATATATGCAAGTCTTAATTATTCATACAAGTTAAATCACTGCCCCCGCTCCTCATCTGGAATTAATTTGCACCTGCTCTCAGTCCATAAAGTACAAAGCGGGAGGCACACTGCTGAGTGGAATCGCTGATAATATATGGGGCCCAGTCTTCCCTAGGTTCAGAACATAGCACACAGACAGAGACTAAGCTCATCTGCGTTATGGGAGATGATTATTTGCCTCATCAACTGCAGAGTATTGATGAAATGTGGCGAGAAGTGTGAAGTTGAACCTCAGTTGTCTGTCAGCGAGGATATACTGTACTCCCCATGATACATACAACCCCTCCTGGCAGAGAGGACGGGAGACGGATCTGACATC
Source organism: Oncorhynchus gorbuscha (assembly GCF_021184085.1). NCBI lineage: Eukaryota > Metazoa > Chordata > Actinopteri > Salmoniformes > Salmonidae > Oncorhynchus > Oncorhynchus gorbuscha. Next base: position 36,945,930 of record NC_060191.1, on the reverse strand, counting down.
ATGGCTTACTGGGAGATCTAGCACAATGATTAGGCACAGCTGCTGTAGTGCCATCTCACTGGAAAATATACTGTGTCACCGAATTTCCGAGGAGGTGGAGAAGTCTGAAGCATGAAAGTCAGTCAGAGATGATTGTGGCATGCTCCACCCTTTTCAAATGAAGATACTGTCAATTAGTAAGTGTTGCAGACTCATATAACTACAATCCTCAGAAGGAACAGCAGATCTAACTATTTTATCTTGAAAGTATCTGTTGGGTCTACATAGGGGTGTCAACCCACTATTTATCGGTAAGATTGGCGTGCTCTAAATGCCATGCCCAAACGTTCTTAACATGTCCTCAGCTATACTGTACACTATAGTTGTATGCCTAACCCTAAACACGGGTATAAAAGAAGCTCTAAAACAGATCTAACAGTTGCATTACCAATCACCTCTATCCCCAAAAGCCGTCCAAGTAAATTGTTATCGGTCAGTCACTTGGTGAGGCCTTGCATGTTAATTCACTCTCACAAAAAGTCCTTATAGAAACCCATGGTCCAGCAATTAGCTGCCACCATGTAATGTAATTGAAGAGCCATACTCCCATGCCTTGTGTTTCGAATACCGGATGGCTGGCTTGAATGTTTTCATCATTATGTTATTTATTACCATGGAGAGCTATGGTTATCGGCAGTCATGGGGTTCATTGGTAATTAAGGTTCTGTTGTTGGAATGGCCATTGAGGAAAGAGGAAAGTTGAAATTGCAATCAAATGCACAAAATATTTAATCCGTTGCTTTCCCTTAGTAATGGCAGGGGATGACAAATAGTCTCAAATCTGTAATGTAATCGTTATCTAGAACATTTATTCTGTGACTTTTTTTGCCATATTTTTTCATTTTCAATGCTGTGCTGGCTCCAGGTAACGCAGATTGTATGTTGACTATTAAAAGGCCCAAAAGAGTGGGAATTCATTTTTTTCGACTGAAAGAAGATGCCCAGAGCTTACCCACGATGTTGAACAATGATTGAAGTCATTAAGTCATAGTTTTAGTCAAAATATGGTATATTTGGGCATGAAGTGGCAATGCTGTGTGTTTCCGCTATGATGTGACGTACTAATACTTTTCAGTCTACATTTATTCGTCAGGGCTGGATTCTATTAGAAAATTACCACCCACCAGCATGGCATTGTTTAGTAATCAGAAACAACTGCAAAGTTCTATCTCTTAGTTCACTAGCACATGGTAAATTGTCTTGTGTGGGTGTGCTGGCAGTATAGCATCATTTCGGTTGTGCATCAATAATTCAGTGTAGCAAGTTTGTATGAAGGTCTGGTTATTAAATGGGTCAACAGTTTAATCCATTCTCGAGTTCATTCATTTATTTACAGGTAAATAGCAATATGCTTTAAACCACTCTGGCGACAAAGATACTTTTCTGCTGTGTTTCCAATCATCCACATGGCTGGGAGAACCTATTCAAGTAAGTAAATACATTTAGAAAAAAAAGCAAACAATATATTATTAGCTAACTAGCTATAGTGCAGGCTAACTCAAATCAGCTGCTAACATAGCTAGTTAGCTATCTAGCCAACTTTAAAAACTGAAAAGCTAGCTAGCTAAATAAATTAAATATAACCAGCTACCTAACTTCAGAATTAGCCAGCTATCTTGATGTATTTTCATTGTAAAAAACTAACTCCGAATGCATTTGTAGGTAGCTAGCTAACAGCCATGGAAGAGGGTGAAAGGATAGCAGCTCCAATTGTCAAAGATAGTAGGCTATTCTGTATAGGGCAAGTACTTTTGTGTAGTTCCAGTCCCTAGAACGAAGTGTGGACAGAGATAATAATAACATAATATTCACTGCCGTCTAATTTGAGTATAATGAAGTCAGTTTCTTGTGATGTTTTCTGTCCTCAGATACAGAGAGCCGTGAAAGCATGGTATGCAGATGAAGAGGTCCCAATAAAGAGCAGTGGATCTCAGTCCTGGTCCTGGGGATTCAAAGGGGTGCACATTTTAGTTTTTGCCTTAGCACAACACAGCGGATTCAAATGATCAAGTCATCATTAAGCTTCAAGTGGTATTCATGTATTCATTTTTGATGCTATCCTTGATATTATCAAGCTGTGTGTGCACATGCATCTATACAGTGGGGCAAAAAAGTATTTAGTCAGCCACCAATTGTGCAAGTTCTCCCACTTAAAAAGATGAGAGAGGCCTGTAATTGTCATCATAGGTACACTTCAACTATGACAGACAAAATGAGAAAAAAAATCCAGAAAATCACATTGAAGGATTTTTTATTAATTTATTTGTAAATTGTGGTGGAAAATAAGTATTTGGTCAATAACAAAAGTTTATCAATACTTTGTTATATGCCCTTTGTTGGCAATGACAGAGGTCAAACATTTTCTATAAGTCTTCACAAGGTTTTCACACACTGTTGCTGGTATTTTGGCCCATTCCTCCATGCAGATCTCCTCTAGAGCAGTAATGTTTTTGGGCTGTTGCTGGGCAACACGGACTTTCAACTCCCTCCAAAAAAATTCTATGGGGTTGAGATCTGGAGACTGGCTAGGCCACTCCAGGACCTTGAAATGCTTCTTCGTTGCCCGAGCAGTGTGTTTGGGATCATTGTCATGCTGAAAGACCCAGCCACGTTTCATCTTCAATGCCCTTGCTGATGGAAGGTTTTCACTCAAAATCTCACGATGCATGACCCCATTCATTCTTTCCTTTACACGGATCAGTCGTCCTGGTCGCTTTGCAGAGAAACAGCCCCAAAGCATGATGTTTCCACCCCCATGCTTCACAGTAGGTATGGTGTTCTTTGCATGCAACTCAGCATTCTTTGTCCTCCAAACACAACGAGTTTAGTTTTTACCAAAAACTTATATTTTGGTTTCATCTGACCATATGACATTCTCCCAATCTTCTTCTGGATCATCCAAATGCTCTCTAGCAAACTTCAGACGGGCCTGGACATGTACTGTCTTAAGCAGGGGGACACATCTGGCACTGTAGGATTTGAGTCCCTGGCGGCGTAGTGTGTTACTGATGATAGGCTTTCTTACTTTTTTTTTGCTTACCATTCTTGTGATCAGTTTGACCCCACGGGGTGATATCTTGCGTGGAGCCCCAGATCTAGGGAGATTATCAGTAATAATTGCTCCCACAATTGATTTCTTCAAACCAAGCTGCTTACCTATTGCAGATTCAGTCTTCCCAGCCTGGTGGAGGTCTACAATTTTGTTTCTGGTGTCCTTTGACAGCTCTTTGGTCTTGGCCATAGTGGAGTTTGGAGTGTGACTGTTTGAGGTTGTGGACAGATGTCTTTTATACTGATAACAAGTTCAAACAGGTGCCATTAATACAGGTAACGAGTGGAGGACAAAGGAGCCTCTTAAAGAAGAAGTTACAGGTCTGTGAGAGCCAGAAATCTTGCTTGTTTGTAGGTGACCAAATACTTATTTTCCACCATAATTTGCAAATAAATTCATTAAAAATCCTACAATGTGATTTTCTGGATTTTTTTTCTCATTTTGTCTGTCATAGTTGAAGTGTACCTATGATGAAAATTACAGGCCTCTCTCATCTTTTTAAGTTGGAGAACTTGCAAAAAAGGTGGCTGACTAAATACTTTTTTGCCCCACTGTATATCCAATTGTATCATGATTTGTTATAAGAGATATTATACTTTCGTAATCCACAATGACCTGGTGATGTAAAAGCCTAATAATGACATTTACCTTCCATATTCCTACAGATACCTTGTGGGGGAATACAGACATGTGTGAAGTCTACCTGTGTAGTGCATAACTTCATGAGGATGGACACGAGGACCAGGAGGGGACCTGTAATTCTCCACTGTGTACCAAAGGAGAGGTCTGATGCACTGCAAGATGTTGCAAGGATGGGGGCCAACAACGCAGCATGGGAGGAAATCCGTGTGGAAGATCTTCACCTCCTACTTCTTTCGAAGAGGGTGCTGATCCCTAGCAACACCATAAACTACACTATGCACAACCAAAAGCTTGTTTAATCGCCACCCACAATGTAATAAGAGTATTATTTCATTTACTTAGCTATGTCAACTGCAGTTATTCAATTTCCAGTATCTCTCGCTTTGATTTTTACTTCTCAGGTGAGGGTAATGTCAGTACAAAAACAAAACAGGCTCTTTTAGGAGTCACATCATTTCTTTTTTTTTACAATTAGACACCCTACAACCCACACATACACACTTGTGTGTCAGTCTGATTGATGGATTGTGTTGTTGAGTAAGCAGGCTCGGGTGTATAACTCTGGCTTCCACCTTCAAAGAATAGGTAAGAGGACCAACCATGGAGAATAGTAAGACACTCAATTATTTATATTTCTTTAACTACGCTATATTGTTTGTCCTCATGTGTCTGTGCGTGTTTTTAAGTATAAATTACTCTGCAGCCACAGTGTGGACACCAGGTGAGGCCACACACACAGAGGTCTCTTTAACTACCTTATTTTCTCAATAACAGTCTCTCTCCTTCACTTCATCCCTCTCCCCCCTCTCCCCCATTCTTCTGATCAGAGGTGAGAGGTCAATTGGTCGGGTCAACAGGAAGTATTATTAAAGAGACACTTTACATTGAAATAGAGATGAAGATGTAGAAGTTAATGATACAAGGTCAGTTTTGTATTTCACTTCCTGATGATTATAATGACTGACAATGATATAATTAAAAACACAGAAGGCTTTTAATCATGCTCTCTCTCTCTCTCTCCATCTGTCTATCGTCTGTAGGTATGTTTTAATGTGAGAGAAGATACCAAGCCCCAGTCCTGTCATCGCCACCTGACACGCTCTAAGATAAACCTTCGGCCAACTGGGGGCCCAGGGCTGGTTAGGAGATACTGCTAGAAACACTATTATGTAATCATGATGATCTGAGAGAATATGAAGTTTAGTAGAACTGTAAATCATTAATCATATGCTGTCTTCCCTGCTCCTCTGTTCTTATCTTTCCATTTCTGTATTTGACACACTCTCACCTCTCTCCCCACCTCCTCTTTCTTCCACTGTTTTTATAGTGCACACCAGATGTGTATTAAAGTATATATTGAACTTTATTTATAATAATACAATTATAATATGAATAATGCATGTATTTTTGTATTTAGAACACTTGGATAATGAACTTCTTTCGATAAAACTTCACATTCACAAAGGTTCACATTCTCTACTGGTTGAAATGAAGTCTCTCGTTTGATGAAATACTACACCTATCCTGTGTCATCGGATCAATGCAGATGAAGGAAATTAGATATTGAGATGAACCTGTTTTAGAGTATTTACTGGATGCATGGGAAGGGTAGTGTACTGTTTTTTCAATTCTGGTTCTGTATATATGAATTAAAAATCAGCCGTTAACTAGTTAAAATCATGTGCTCTATTATATTCCAGAGTTACAATGTGTAACCATTGATGTCCCAGGACCACGATGGGTAAACACTGTTGAAGTGTATAATTGTAATACACACATGCTGACTCAGCATCATTCAAAGACTGGAGTTTGATACTCCTGGTATTGAATATGAATGAAAAAGATTGCCCTAGACATTCCTACATGGACCGCACATTTATTTTGCCAAGGTAGATTACATGATGAGTGAATATATTCAATGTACAGGCTACAATGTGGGGAACTCATGCTGGGTAATATAACTACATGAATATATGATTTGCTTCCTTGGTACAATAATGTTATATTATATTCTACTCAATCCATAGGCTTCATTGATGCCATTCAGATTGTATTGAAGTTGATACAACCGGCTATGATAGCTGAGGTTCATAGCTAGCTGGCTAATATTGACATTATAATATTGACTTGTAACAGTCATTTTCTGCAATTTCTTGGGGATGAATGATTAACTGGTGGAAGCAATTAAAACCACTGTTCTGAAATAATATTTATACCAAACGTTTTGGGGCCAGAACACAGATCGGCTACCTAGCTAGCTACACATCCATAGGCATACAGGTATTGTTATCCTCCACTAAACAATTAGCAAGAACATAGTTAACTAGCTAGCTATGTTACTTCTGATGCATTGCAAATACCAGCAAGGCAAGCTTACAAAATTGTACATTCAATATGCAGTAGCTAGATTCACAACCCCTGTTACACAAGATGACAGCCTGGTTTGCTGGTTGTCTAAGGAGTCCCTAAAACATTAAACAACACAAATTACACATTTCATACTCATGTCAAAACACCCATAAAGCTAGCTAGCTAGCTGGCTAATGTTAGCTAGTCAGCTAGCTTTCTAACTAGCTATTTTCGTGAATTAACTCTATGACGAAAAAAATGAATAATCGTTTGTACCTACATTAACTAACATATTCCTCTCAACTGAATGTTTTGCATGATTCGTTATGACGTTAGAATTACTTGCATTTTTTCCATCCTGGAATATTTGTGTTCCAGCTTTGGGTTGCATAGCATCAAATTCGTCATGGGAACCACTCGATATGATTGGTCATTGCCCAGAGCCGCTGGTGACTTGCATAAAGTTTGAAATGCTGAACTTTTTCGCTGCCTCCCACACCACGTTCATGCTGCCCAACGGTTCCCGCCCACTCCGCTTCTCATCACGTTCCTTCCATTGAAAATGAATGGGAAACAGTGTTTCATCCCGCGGTTCCGCCCCTAGTGTACACAGGCCGTAACCCAAACAGGTTATCACTGAAGCCTACACTTGGCCGTCTAAACCATGGAAATTTAAATAGGGGGTGCAAACTTATGTTTTTGCTTCTCCACTTTACTACACAAAAATGAAGATAAAGCATTGGAACATTTTTACAATTTTCACTTATTTTTTTTAGCTAGTTTGTATTCAAAATAAATATGACCATTTTATAAATGTTATAATTACGTGATATGATTGCATTTTGCAACCCTGTTCCTCCCATCACCTCAAGATGAATGGTTTTGTCCATTTAAGTCTTGCTTCTCTACATGATTCACTGCTTGTTTTGGTGCAGCTAAACCTCAAGTGTCTGTTTCTGTTTTTGTTGTTACATTTGTTCTGGTGTTTCGTGTCCGATGCGCTCAAGGTGTTGTTACATGTCATTTGTGTTGTGCATCATGAGTGAAGTCATTGTAGCCTGTCACTTCCCCTGTGAGAACCATGAAGCAAGGGCTGAATTGGCTTTGCTGTACAGCAGCCGCTGGCTGTAACCTGGTCTCCAAACATTTCAAATGATTCTATACACAAATCTGAGACAACCCATTTAGTATATGTAAAGTATAATAATAAAGTTGTGATCCTAACTGACGTAAGACAGGGAATTCTTACTCGGATTAAATGTCAGGAATTGTGATAAACTGAGTTTAAATGTATCTGGCTTAGGTGTATATAAACTTCTGACTTCAACTGTATGTTACGAATTCTAGCTAGGTGGCTAACGTTAGGTAGCTGGCTAACATTAGCTAGGTTAAAGTTTAAGGTTAATGTTAGGGTTAAGTTTAGGAGTTAGGTTAAAGGTTTAAGGTTAGGCTAAGAGTTAAGGTTATGGGAAGGGTTAGGTATAAGGGTTAAGGTTAAGGCTAGGGGAAGGGTTAGTTAAAAGGGTTCAGTTTAGTGGAAAGGTTAGCTAACATGCTAAGTAGTTGCAAAGTAGATAAAAGTAGTATGTAGTTGAAATTGTTGCTAATTTGCTAAAATGCTAAACTTGTCCATGATGCAAGGCGAACTCACAACCTTTGGGTTGCTAGATGTTTGCGTTATACGCCCATCCATCAACCACCATACTATAATTTTTGCCCTAAGTAACCATCCTTGTTATGTAACCCAACCAAACGTAACATATCCTAACAATTTGAGTATCCTGGATTCACATTTACTATGTTATGTCTAGTCTATGAAACCAGGCTGCGCAGCCGAAGCCTGCCAGCAGCCTACCTACCAAAGGTTACATAGTGTCCATTACAATGTTGAAAAACATGTCTCTTATGAAAGATTACAACATTTGGGAGATAACAATAGATTACAAAGTCAAAGATACTGGATTGCATCTATGGCAAAGTTTTCCCTATTCTCATGACAAATCCAGAACCAGTTTAGCCAGCTAGCTAATCTTTTGAATATGTGGTAGCAAAAAAATAAACACCAACAATAGATAAAAAATAGCTAGCTAGATATTAGCAAAATAGCTAGCTAAGGTTACCATGCTCTCTTGTAATCACTGCTGGTTTTATTTGACTGTTCACCATTTTGGGTTTACTGGCTGAGATACATGATGATCCTGTGATTAAGAAAGGAAACCTTTAATAAGAGATGTTCAATGGCAGATGAACAGATGCTGTTCCGTCAGGTTGCTGAGAAAGCAAAAAAACAGCTGAGTCATTTAACAGACAGGAAAAAGCAAAGCATTAACACACACTGTATATACACTGCTCAAAAAATCATCTCGGTACCTAATGGCAGTCAGGCTACCTCTGACGAGCACATGGAGGGCTGTGCGGCCCCCCAAAGAAATGCCACCCCACACCATGACTGACCCACCGCCAAACCTGTCATGCTGGAGGATGTTGCAGGCAGCAGAACATTCTCCACGGCATCTCCAGACACTGTCACATCTGTCACGTACTCAGTGTGAACCTGCTTTCATCTGTGAAGAGCACAGGGCGCCAGTGGCGAATTTGCCAATCTTGGTGTTCTCTGGCAAATGCCAAACGTCCTGCACGGTGTTGGGCTGTAAGCACAACCCCCACCTGTGGACGTCATTTTGCAGGGCTCTGGCAGTGCTCCTCCTCCTCCTCCTTGCACAAAGGCGGAGGTAGCGGTCCTGCTGCTGGGTTGTTGCCCTCCTACGGCCTCCTCCACATCTCCTGATGTACTGGCCTGTCTCCTGGTAGCGCCTCCATGCTCTGGACACTACGCTGACAGACAGAGCAAACCTTCTTGCCACAGCTCGCATTGATGTGCCATCCTGGATGAGCTGCACTACCTGAGCCACTTGTGTGGGTTGTAGACTCCGTCTCATGCTACCACTAGAGTGAAAGAACCGCCAGCATTCAAAAGTGACCTAAACAT